>NC_090073.1:7011836-7194314 GCF_038355195.1 Osmerus mordax | reverse complement strand
ATCAGCCAACCGTAAGTTTTTAATCATATTGAAATGATTTATTTAAACGTCAGGACGTGTCACCTCATTTCTTTCATTTTCAAAATGTTTGTGTTTTTTCTGGATGATAAATTTATCTTCAGACAACCCCAATATGACTAATTAACTCTGAAATATAAGAACCAGATGTTGAGGAGAGGGAAGTTCTTAAAGGGAGCCAAGGAAAAAGGCCCTCTCCCTCCTCCCCTCCTCTCCCTTAATCTATTTCTTTCTGCTTGACTTTCCCTCTCCTCCCCTCTCTCCTTTCTCCCTCCCTCTCTCACCCTCTCCTTCATCCTCTCCTTCCCTCTCTCCCACTCTCATTCACCCTCTCTCTCTGTCCCCCTCTCCTTGCCCCTCTCCTTCTCTCGTCTCTCCCCTCTCCTCCCCTCTCTCCCCCCACCCCTTTTCAGTTCTCCCCAGTTGAGTCGTACTTCACCCCGGTCAGTCCAGGGTGGGTGGGCCTCTGAAGTGTGAGCTGTCAGGTACATTTCCAGCATCCATCTCCAGAGCAGGCCGTAAATCAGTCTGAAGTTCACCTGATGTTTGCCTCCACCTATCAACACCCCCCCACCTCATCTCCTCTCTCCTTCCTCCTTAGGCACATCAGCCAGCTCCTTCAAGGACGGATTTCAGTCCAGCCCTGGCCTTTAAACGAACGCTCTGAGCTGACGCCCAGAAGAAGAAACTAAACACCGAGCTAACAAACACCGAAAGATGATTTCCGAGCAGCCTGTGCAAAAAAATAAAAATAAACTCTACTGTGCTTTCATACCTGGACCCTATTTTTGGACTTAATTCTATTACCTTTTTCTTCACAGGATTGATGTCTTTCTCTGTTTCTGTGGAGCCATGGTGGAAATAGTGCACTGAATTCCCAGAGGATTCCTGGGTCATCTTCTCTGCTCCTGGCAGGAGTTAGAGCGTGAGTGAGAAATTGTCCCTTGCAGGAATACCTAGAAAAAGCACAAGGGGCCCGCAGCACGGCTCTGCACTGACACCTTGACAGTTTGCCATGAGTGACGTGTGATCTGTACAAATTTCAGGACTAATAAATCTACCTGTCAGAGCGTCAGACTTGAAAGGGCCGGCGCCCCGCGGCCCAGCTTTAACACAACTTGTGTTGATGAAATTCTGTAGGCTGGAGAAATTATAGCTGTCAGAAAAACACCCACATCAAACCTGAAGGCTTGGCATGCTTTCTGTTTTTTTCCCCCTTCTCTGCTCTCTCAACACTCACATATTGCACACTCGCTCCCTCCCTCCCTCCTTCCCCTCCAACCAACCTCCCTCCCTCCTTCTCCTCCAACCTCCCTCCCTCCTTCCCTCCAACCAACCAACCAACCTCCCTCCCTCCTGCCTCCCTCCTTCCCCTCCAACCTCCCTCCCCTCCTCCCCTCCCTCCTCCCCTCCTCCCCTCCTCCCTCCTCCCTCCCTCCTCCCCACCGCCCCCCCTCATCCCTCCCTCCCTCTCTCCCTCTCCTTCCAGACCTCTCTCTTTTCCTCACTCTTGTTCTTTTCTCAAGGCTGGAAAATGAAACATAGACTTCTTTCATGGTTTGGTGACTATTATTGCATCATTCCCGTTTCTTCCCAGCAACCCCTCCACTCGTCCACCACCGCAGATCCTCCTCAAGGGCTGTCATCCACCTCCCTCCTCCAGGGCTGTCATCCACCTCCCTCCTCCAGGGCTGTCATCCACCTCCCTCCTCCAGGGCTGTCAGCCACCTCCCTCCTCCGGGGAAACCGTAGAGGACAGAGATGAACGCTCGAAGCAGAATAAGCGGTAAATGTGACAGGGCGCTATCTTTCTCAGGTTACCTGGCATTGGTTCCACCGTGCGTTAGGCGCAGTGATCTGATTGGCTGTGGCCGTGTGTTTCAGAGTCACCTGACGGGGGTGAGCTGGGGTGGAGGGTTGGGACTGCATGGCTTTCACAAGGAAGGATTCTTTATGTGTGGGGATTTCAATACCAAAGGGGTTCATAAATCTACCATCCCGCCCTTCAAACACCTCGCCTTAGTCTTCACTCCAGCCCACGATCCTTGGATTTATTCCTGTTTATCTTCTCTCCTGGCCGGGTTCGCCTCGCACACACATAAAAATCTGTGGAGGTTGCTGTTTGGCCCGTAACTCAACAGAGTTGTTTGGACTCCTCTCAGCCAGTGCTAATTTCATTGTATACTTTCCTAAGGAAGATCCTATTAGCATTCTTCAAAGGGGCGGTGTGAAAAGTTCATTGGAGTCCATGTGAAGGATGGTGCCCCGCCTGGCCTGACCATTTAAATGTCAAAAGATCCCCTTTCAACATATGCTAGGAAGCCCCTGGTCGCCCCCCTGGTGACCAGTCACTCACAGAGTAGCGGGGAGGTTGTTCAAGTGACCCTGTTTTATCATTCAAACACATAAGAAACAGCACTGAGGGTCAATCGGGCTGATTTATGGCTCGGAGGAAGGTGAAACCCTACACATCTTCCATTCCTCACCGAGCTCTTTAACAGCTGCCGGGAGCCACGGCATAACAAAGGTCCTCTCCGCCCCTCTCTCCCGCGGCCCGCGACGCCGCTACATCACCGCAAGCTCAGATCAGGGCTCTGGCCCACGTCATCGCTCATCGACATATCGGATTTGGGGTCGTGGGGACAGATAACTAAACCGCACCGAGCCAGCCTTTCCCGTTTATCAACCCCGAAAAATCAGCCGGCATTTGCACTACACTGGGGCTCTGCGGCGTCAATCCGTCAGCCTGTCACTCAGGCCCGGTCTCCATGGGAACCGTGGCTTGACTGACAGGCACTGTGATCTCTCCCACAGCCTGCTGGAACAGAACAAAGGCCAGGGTACTGTAATTGGTATGATAAAGATGTCTCCTAACCCTCACCCTAGCATCACTGTCACTCAACAGGGGTCGGCCACGGGTAACACGACACACCGGTTATATCTGATAAATGTGTAGGGCTAACCAGGAACAGCATCGCTTTAGCATAATCTCCCCGGTTGGCTAACCAGGAACAGGACTAACTTAGCATAATCCTCTGGTTGAGCAACCAGGAACAGTCCTATCTTAGCAGGATCACAATGGTTGACTTACCATGACAGGAACAAACTTCAGAGGATAATGACAGGTTTACACTGACCTGTTGAAACTGAAACCCCCGGCATTGCATCTGTCAACCCTTTCCTCACCCTCTCTCCTCCCTCTCTCCTCCCTCGCCCCTCTCTCGCCCCTCTCTCCTCAGACCTCAGTCACGACCCACAAGGCTTGGTGCGGAGGTCAGCCTCACCCCTCCTCACCCCTCCTCACCCCTCTAACACACACCTGGTTCTCATTTCTAACATTTCACTTTCAATCGGTGGTGTGGGTAGGAGGCCTGTCTGTCTGAATGCGTGGGAGAGAGGCGGAAGGATAGCGAGAGCTGGAGGAGAAAGAGAGGTAGGAAAGAGTGGGAGAAGAAAGAGAGAGGGAGGAGAAAGACAGGTAGGAGAGTGGGGAGAAGAAAGAGAGAGGGAGGAGAAAGAGAGGTAGGAGAGAGTGGGAGAAGAGAGAGAGGGAGGCGAGAGATGGGAGAGAGAGAGTGGGAGAAGAGAGAGAGAGGGAGGAGAAAGAGAGGTAGGCGAGAGTGGGAGAAGAGAGAGAGGGGAGGCGCAGAGATGGGAAAGAGAGAGTGGGAGAAGAGAGAGAGAGAGATTACTGTTCACTACAATTTACAGTCGATTCACTTTGAAATGCAGATAGGATGTTAACCCAGCAGCGAGGGAAAACAATACCATTCCCCGTTGTGTTCCCAAAGCGAGCTCCTTTGCTGACTGTGGCACAAACACAGAGATGAGAAGCCAAACGTTAGCATCATCCCAGGCATCTATCATCGGTCTGTCATTCAGAGCTCCTTTCAGAGACTTTGATGGACTGTGGCTGAGAGTTAAGAGGTGAGATGGAGTGTCTGCTGCCTGGCCCTGCCAGGGTGTCTCCTGCCCTGGTGATGACCTGACTCTGACCTCTTTCCCCTGTCCTCTCTCAATCACCCTTGTTCCTCAGACACCTCTCTCCTTCCCTCCTCTCTCCTTGTTTTCTCTCTGCTGGGTGGCCCTGCAACGGGAGAGCAGGCCAGCCCCCCCCCCCCCCCCCCCCGCCCGCCCGCTACTCTGTAAGAAGAGAAAGATGGACTCCCACAAGCATGGACAGTCCCCCTCTCTCTCTCCCTCCCTCTCCTCTCTACCCTCTCTCATCTCTCTCTCTCTCTCTCACACACCCCCCCCCCCCCCCCCCCCTCTCTCTCTCTCTCACGCACACACACATATAGAGGACCTCTGTCTGCCCGGCCCTTCATTCGTTATTCATTATTCATCAGGCAGATCAAAGGGCTGCCCCAGGAACTGGAAGGACCCTGTCAAGTAGGAGTCAATCCACAGCTTGACAGGTCGTTGCTCATTCTTAGTTGACACAGGGACACACTTTGAATTTCGCTTTTCTCATTCCAAAACTTGGCGGTTGGTTTCCCGCGCGACAAAACTCCCCTCACAAACGCCGCAAACAGACACGGGGGGGGAAAGGACGTGCGCCCCCCCCAAGACCAAGACGGAGCGAAACTTTCAACCGTCCCGTAAAAACATTCACCGAAGACTGTCAGAGTGTGTGGGGGGGGGGGGGGGGGGGGGGGGGGGGGGGGGGAGTGCTCTCCACACTGGGCCCCCCTGAGACGGCAGGTTCATGTGAAGGGGTGAGGTGGTTGCCCTACCCCCCCCCCCCCCCCACACACACACACCCCCCACCCCCCAGGCTGAGGGCTCGCCCCTTTCACTGCCTGACAGAGCGCCTGTCCTGCATCACAGAGGCATCAATTACCAGCCAGGCCGTCCCGGTGTCACTGCGTTGTAAATTAATGTGCTCTCCTCACTGCTCCGCCATGGGGCCTGGCCTCACTGTGAACTCCGCTGGAATTCAGCCCCAACACACACAGACACACACACACATACATACTTGTTGGCACAGCGCACACCCAGCTCGCGGCGCGCGCGCACAACACTCGCATTAGTCACACACACACAGATACACACTTCAATTAGTCACACGCAGATACCAAGTTTGAGAAAGGCGTGCGCACGCACGCACACACACACCACAGAGAATCACATGGGGTGCGAACACATGCATGTATTATTTACTACACACACACACACACACACTGCTCCGTGCTGCCAGCGCCTCATTCGTCCATCACACAGACAAACAGAAGCACGAGGGCTGTCAGGTCACAGGGTCACCAGATCTACTGAAACTTCTAGACACTTCACTGTGTGTGTGTGTATTTGTTTTGGCTGCGTGGGTGTTTGTGTGCATGTGGGTGTGTGTGTTTGTGTGTGTCTCTTTTGGCGTTCTAACACAGAACACAATATTGTCAGTTACTCCGTATCCTGTTGACTTTGAATCTGTCTTTTTTTTTATCTCAGAAGCTGTCCCTTGCAGCGATGCAGTACTTCACTCTGCCTAGCCTCGCTCCTCACTTCCTGCTCAGTTACCTCTCCTTCACCTCCCTCCCTCCCTCCCTCCCTCCCTCCCTCGCTCCCCCCTCCCTCCCCCCTCCCTCGCCCCTCCCTCCCTCCCTCCTCCCAGCCTCACGCCTGGAGCTGACACTGAGCGTGACCCTGCCTTTATTATTGTAGCAGGGCAGAGACACTGACAGGGCAGGGGCCTGTCACCCCTGTGATTAAAGACTGCATGTTTTCAGTCAAAACCTCAGAGGGGAGTGAGAGAGAAGCCGGGAGAAAGAGAGGGAGAGAGAGGGAGGGGTAGAGAGAGAGACTGAAAGAGTTGGAGAGAGAGGGGGGACGAGAGAGAGATAAGGATAGCTTGGGCAGCGTTTTCTGGAGAGATAAAGATGGTAGAACTGTTCAAACATGGCCACAGTCCGAAAGAAAGCTCATATTTCTCCGGTCCTCGGTTCAAAGTGACATTTGGACCACCTCATATGTGCTAGGAGCGCAAACATCAGTCACCAGGGGGATTTCTCTCTAACCATTTGAAACTATCAAATTAAAGAGAGGTTTGTTGAGTTGAACCTCTGGGTTGAGGGGGGGGTAGGTTCAGAGATGTGATATTTTGACCATTAGACCTTGCTCTGCAAAATATTATTTTTATTAATGGGTACAGGAATGAGCTTCTCCTACAACACTCCAGAGGATCAAAACAAATAGCTCCATGAAAGCCTCTGGCAAGCAAATAAATAAATAACTAGCGCTCTGCCTTGGTATTTCATTTTAACGTCACCTCTATGAGCCCGGGGCCTCTGTGTTAAAGAGCCAAGCCAAATACTCTGAGGTTTGCACAGTCATAAATTAACGGCTTGACAGTCAAAAGTGTTCAAACTAATTTGTCCAATTCTCGGTTGACTTTTTCCACCGTTTCAATTCATTACAGTAGTTTTTCTTTTCTTCAGTGGGATGCCAGAAAAGTGAGGGTCGTATTTTTACAGTCACCCTGTATTCTGTGGGGTTTGAAGCTAATAGGAAACACTGTCCTATGAATAGTGTGAAGTTTGGCCAAATATGCTACGTACGTCCTATCTGTAACCCAGTCTATCGATTCAACTGGATTGCATACAAAAAAACAAAAGGCAAATATGTCCACACAACTACAATTTGACAAAGGTTGTTGTAGTATCAAAACCAGCTCTATGGACAACTTTAGTGTGCTTTTGTTTAGATGTAGGTCCTGACTATCAAAGGTGAATGTCCCACTATCTGATAACAGTTAAGATTCAAGGCTTCCTGGTTTGAAGCTTCGCATACATTCCATAAATAACTAGCGGAGTTCTGTGCAGGGTAGAAAAGAGAGGCATTGTCACACTGTGAACTTGTCACCGCCAAACCAAACACACATGTTGTGAGAGGAATGACTGAAACCACCTTATCCCAACAATATTCTATATCCTCATTCATATCTTTAACCACACGCGCGCACACACACACACTGACGTTTTGCACACACACCCAAGAAACACTCACACTGACGATAATACCACACAAAAGAATATCCTTCCTCCTTCTCTCTCCTCGTCCATCACCACCTCTCAATCGTATCCCTCAGGTACAGGCAACGCACCAGCTCATCTGTTGTCACGCATCTGAAAGGCCAGACAAGCTCCCCACCCCCAGTTCCATCCCCCCCCCCCCCCCCCCCCCCCACCCCCTCGCTTGAGTCTCATCAGGACAGGTTGTCTCAGGGATACCAGATACATGCGCGGCTTACAGGTAATATAAGGCAACACTCTCACTTTGATCAAAATGAGTCGGATTTGCCGTCTGGTTGGAGGATCTGCTTGTTTCCTGGACAAGCAATCCCCCCCCCCCCCCCCCCAAGACACACACGCAGTCTCATCGTCACGGTGCCAAATCCTCTCCCTCCTCACGTACCACTTTAGACGCACACACACACATACACACACGTATGCAAACGCACACGTTCTTCAACTCAAAGCACAGCTCTCCTTCTCAGCTTTCCCTGAACTTGTGACCCTGGCTGCTACCTCTGGCCCCTCAGCCTGCAGGAGATCTTTACTGCAGACCCCCCCCCGGGTGACTGACTGCCGGGAGAGGGGGCAGAGGGGCTGGGGGGGCCGGTGGGTAGGGGGTCAGGGGGTCAGGGGGGGTGGGGGGCAGCTGAGGGGAGGAACATTATGAGGTCAGACAACAGCAAGCATAAGAGGGTTCAACATCTGTCAAGTCACACGAGTTGACGTGACCCCTTATAAACTACCAGCTCAGGCCTTTGTACCCCCCCCCCCACCCCCCCCCCCACCCCCCACCCACAGTCATATGTCTGGCTTGATCTTGGCAGCCATTTTGTACTCGAGCCTAAATGAAAAACAGATATTTCAACAATACGGAGCTGTTGAAGGAAGGTCCGACGCATGGGAGAGAGCGTTCTCTTTCTCTGCCAGACGAGCACCAGCGGGCTGTGCCGGGGGGGGGGGGGGGTGATTAAGCATGTCACCTGTAGGCTCACTGATTGACAGTAACTCCTCCTGACTTCAGCGAGGAGAGAGGGATGGGGGGCGAAGTTGGAAGTGTGTGTGTGTGTGTGGGGGGGGGGGTGGGGGGGGGGGGGGTGGAAGGCGCTTGTGTAACACTGACGACACAGACAGGTACTGTTCTTCCACGAGCACGCTTTAAAACAAAACGCTGTGTGACATCCCTGTCACCAACGCTCATTCCCAGGGCCTGATGGGATTCTGCTGAGCTCCAGCACCGGACGCAGACAGGAGTGTTTAAGCCCGGGGAGCGCGGCTGACAGCCGGCGTGCGGGGCTGCTCACGGGCTTTCGGGCGGCCGGTTTCCATTCGTTTTGCATTCCCCGATCGCAGATTAAATCGGAGTCGATTCGGTGGGGAGCTGTTTGAAGACAGCGCGAATCAAAAGGAGCATGTGGGTTCAGAACCCACGCTTTGAGGGAGACATCCATCCAGACATGCCTGTAGTCACAAACTGCTCTCAGATTAAACTGCTGCATATTTCTGTGAATGACATGGACTCCCTGACATACACACACACACACACACTGGCAAGCACACACATGCAATGACGCTCATTGCGCACACACACACAAACACGCACATTCACACAACACACACACAAACCCGCTCCTCATGACAAAGTGAGGTTTTCTGGGAAATAAAGAGGAAATGACATGAGGCATATTTTCACAAATCTCCCCCAGTTGGCATGCTCTGCTCGGCACAAGGCCTGTCAGCACTCCTTAGGTTAGCCTTCAGACACACTCCCACCCCCCCAAACACACTGGGGCATGTTTGTCCTCAGCACACAGGACAGACGGAGAGAGGGCGAGAGAGGGGGAGAGGAGAGAGAGGAGAGAGAGAGAGAGATAGGATTGGGTTGAGGAGGGGTCACAGTGACGTAGTATGTACGAGAAAGATTGAGAAAGTGGGACAGCGGGAGAGAGAGAGAGAGATGCAGGGAGGAAAAATAAGAATGTTAAGTAAGACTTTAACAAATGTCAAATCTGGGGCCATTATCCTGTCTCACAGCTAGTGTAACATAAGCCCAGGCCCTCTGGGCAGCATGCGTCACTGGGAGTTTGGGAGAGCGACTTTGACAAGATGGCTACCGGCCAAGCCTGAGAGAGCCCGCACATCTACCTGTCCACAGTGCCGACACCTGATTGGTCCTGACGTCTAGCCCCCACCCCTTCATCTAACCATCCCACGGCACACGCTCACAACACGCCACAATCTGGGCGCTGGCGTCCCTGTCCTGCGTCCACGGAGCGCAACGAATTGTTTTGGCGTAAAAAAAAAACACTCGGGTACTGTTTGGAATCACTCACCGAGAGAGAGAACTTCTCTGCAGATGAGTGAACGTGTTGAATCCAAAGCGTGTGTGCATGCCGTGCGGAGGCTTGGTGCTGGGGCCCAGGGTGAACACGGGGATGGGGAGTAGAGCAGAGGTCAGAGGGAGCCATGCTGGGTAGTGATGCCCCCAGCCATCGCCAACACCCTGGGATACAATGCTAGGGATCCTGGCAAGGACATTGGTGTCATCTGTGTGTGTGTGTGTGTGTGGGTGTGTGTGTGCGTGTATGTGTATGTGTTTCTCATTATGTTGATATCCCTGAGGGAGACCTGTCTTCGATTCTCTCCCACGGGAACGCTTGTTTTCTCTCCTTCTCTGTCTCTCTTTCTCTCTCTCTTTCTCTTCATGACCCCGGGTGATTGGCCCATAGCGACGGGCCTGTCAAAGCCCCCTCCACCCCCCTCCTCCCTCATGGCAGGCCGCTGGCGGGGCGGGGGGGCGGGGGCAGGGGGGGGGAGGTTAACGCTGTGTGCTCCCTCAGCAGTAGGGTGAGGTCACACAGATCCCCGTTTCAAAGGCGACAGGGGCCGCCATTGAGCCCGGGAATCAACCCAGTCAGCTCCGATTATCGGCCCAGCGCTTCCTGACTAGCGGGGCTGGTGAGGGGCTGGGCACAGGGGGCAGGCCTGCGGAGAGAGAGACTGCGGGGGCCTGGAGCACATCCACCCCTCCGTCTCATCCCCGGCATCGTGTCAGTGGGCAATGAGCACAGCGGGCGAGGGCTGACTGCTCCAGTTCACCCGCACCCCCCCTCCCCCTCTCCCCCACCCCCACCCTCACAGGGGACTCTGTTTAAGTGATGCCTACCCACCCCATTATTAGTCTCATTATGCGGCCATTTCAGCCTGTCACATACGCTCAACTATGTCTTCGGCTTGATTTGATTTCGTCCGACAGGCTTTTCTTATACTCAAAGAGAGAGAGAGAGAGGGGGGGGGGGGGGGGGGGGAGAGGGAGGGGAGGAGGGGAGACTTGGGAGGGGGGGAGGAGAGAGCGACGACAGAGAGAAAGGATCCCTCATGTTCTTCCTAGTGGGAGGCACAGAGAGTGATTTAGAACATTCATTTAATTTTTACGATGACCCGGACATTGTTTGCTCTGGCGCTGTGATGCCTTTTCGCATTTCAGTCGGAGGGAGAGGGGTATAAATGGAGGGCGAGCGACAGGAAAAACTGGCAGGCCAAACTGTCTCTGTGGTCGCTGACACATTTCTAAATACAGTTGAGGAATGACCCTCGTTTCTGGAAACCCAAGGCTTTCAGTTTCTAGTGTGTTTGGCAAACCAGCACAGCCACTTGGATCCCCAGAACCCCCTTAACTTCTCCGTCTGCCATCTTTTTCTTCCCCGCGGCCCGTCCCTGTGACCACTTCCCTCCCTCCTCCTCCAATCCTTCATCCTGTCATGGCTGGGAGGATAGTCAGGGATTTCCCCAGGAAAAGTCGCTTGGTTGTGAAGGTTAGAGTGCCGTTCGATGACTTTTCTCAGCGCTAAATCAGAGCAAGTAACATATCTCTCAATCTGCGACGGCTCATTTGAAAATGCTGGCCTCGGGCACTTGCTCCCCTTGTGAACACCAACTATAATAATTCATCTTTTTATTTCTTCTGTTCAGTTCTGTAATTTCGTTATTTTTCAATGTCAACCTCAGACTTTGGAGGAATTCTTATTGAATTTCCTGCTGGATCGGCCTCCATTTTGTCCAGCTTACTGTTGTTGTTGCCTACTCACTCTTTTCGACTGACACGCACACACACACGTACGCCTACACATTTTTGTGCAATGGTCACTCAATCTCTCCATCTTTCCAAACCCAAGAGTTCCACTTAAACCTGATCCCTCCCTCGCGACACTACTTCCTGTCAGGTGTTCTCTCTCAGCGTTCATCGTCGTCACCTGTAGACATCCCGTCACCTGGGAGACACAGCTGTAGGAGATGTCCCCGAGGGGAATGTCACCGCTACGTCATACTCGCATGCATCACAGACTCGACATGGACACCTGCCTCGGGCCAAAACAGCTTCTCATAACTGACCTAATCCTTTTCCCAGAGTTCTCGTTCCCCCCCATTCTCACTCAGTTTTTGGGTGTTTCTCCTACTCTACTAAAACCCTGAATAGTCTCTCTCTCGCCGTACAGTCCCACATGTGTTTGCAATTCCCATGCAGGATTCTGGATTCAACAACAGCAACATCTCAATTCGTTGCAAAAAGCATGAAGCATCGTGAGGCTGGCTCCCAGGGGCAGGAGGGAGCCACCCTCCTGCCCCTTTCTCAGGGGTGAGAGATGGAGTGTGTTTGGCGGGTTCGACTCTGTCTCTGGGTTGGGGGGGGGGGGGGGGAGGGAGTTTGAGCAAAGAGCTCCACGCCAACCTAATCACATTACGGGTGCCATATTATGTGTCAAGCTGTCACTTTCGATTTGAGCCATCTCGCTGCAGCGTGCGGGCCGGGCCTGTGCCTCATATTCCTGTTTTGATTGGAGGTGGAGATAGAGGCGCGTTGGTGCTGGGCCGAGAGGCAGAGTGGGTTCCGCTGCCCCAGTGTTGATCGTCTGTTTACAATTACTGCTGCTAAGAGCAACAGGAGCGGGTGGGGGGGGGGGCAGGGCGGCGGCGGTGGGGGTTGAGGGCGGCGGGGGGGGGGGGGGGGTGAGGGAGGGCGGGCGGGGGGGGGGGGGGGGGGGGTGAGGGCGGGGGGGGGGTGAGGGCGACGGGGGGGGGGGGTGACGGGCGGCGCGGGGGGGGGGGGGGGGGGTGAGGGCGGGGGGGGGGGGGGGGGGGGGTGAGGGCAGCAGGCATCCCCTGTGACCTAGTCATATTGAATCACATGTCCGCTCTCGTTCCTGTCTTGCTGCTGAACTGTGTCATGTGTCTAGTTGATCAATCTGTCACACTGTGGAAGCCATGAGGCTGGGGGTTAGGGTCTGGGCGGTGGGGAGGGGAGGGGCATGGGGTGGACAGGAAATGTGCTTGCAGTCGTCGACGGGGAGAACCGAGGAGATATGGAGGCATGCATCCGATCAACCATGTGAGGATAAAGACGAGAAATCTGTCAGTACTTCATTACAAGGCCATACAGCTCTATTTCCATCTCTCTTTCTCCCTCATATTCCTGCATGCATTTCCACACATTTAATAAGGAAGAACTCAGGAACATCCTGATGTATTCCCCCCTTATCTAAGGCGGAGATCCCGCGTCTCATTACAGACACATCGTAAATCCTTCAGGAAGATTATGTACACAGATTAAAGCTGAAAAGAAAATAGCATCAAACAATCCCACTACTGTCGTGTTTTAGCTACAAACTCCACTTGTTCTCTCCAGATGAATGATAAACGTCTTCTCTGCGGCCTTCTCCCCGTCTCATGTTCACATGGACTGCAGGTAGAGAGAGAGGCTTTGGCTTCCAGGCCGTCTCTCACGAACACACCTCAGGCGGTTTCTTGCACAAGTGGAGATTTAATTTTTTACGAGGGAGCCGAAGTTATGGGCTCTAATAAATATGCACACATGTGCTGCTTGTGTTGAGTTATTGGCAGTGGCAGGCCACATTAATATGTCACATTAAAGCAGCCTGCTTGTTGACAGGGCCTATTTGACCCTGTCAGAGCGCACACAGTCACACACACACACACACGCGCGAGCACACACACACATACACACTTGGAGGTAAGCTCCAGCGAAAACCTCTTTTTTACCGCTTCACCTTCCACTGAAGTGAAATCTAATTGTGCAGTCAGCACATTTCCTTTTCCAGTTTTATAGCTGGTGCTTCAATCCAGATACGTATACATATATATATATCTATATATGATATAGATAGATATATACATATCAGTTGGACAGCTCAACCAGAGGCACCCGAGCAGAGGTCTGTCAATCAAACAACTATTTCACATTGAAGTGTTGTTCTTCTTTAGTGAGTCGCCCTTCTACTCCTTCTCCAGAGATTAAAAGAGAAAGAGAGAGTGAGGGAGAGCGAGAACAACAGAGAAACTAAACTGATGCAAAGCGGAGTAAAGGGGAAGAGGGAAAGAAAGAGAGGGAGAGAAAGAGTGAAAGAAAGACAGATAAAGAGAGAGACATCAAAGCCGCAGTGTTTCCATACAACAGCAGGAACAAGGCCGAGATCAGACAAGACCTTCTGTAAACAGTATGCCTAGATCCTGCCAGCAGGAAGTTCCCCTTCAGCGACCCGCTTTGTCTCCCTCTCCCCCCCCTTACCCTCTCCCCCCTCACCTTCTCCCACCCTCTCTCCACACACACCCCTATTCTACCAAGGCGGTTTGAGGGCCGGTTCAGAGGTGGGGTCCAATCTCAAACCAGTTCCTTGCGTTCCAACAGAGAAACAAACGACTCCTGTCCAGGAAAACTGGTTTCCAGAGCGGCACCAACTCTTAGCTGGTCTAGAACTTACATCATGGGCTAGGGGCAGGATAATCATAACTGACCTAGACCAACTTAATTTGTAACCACCATTTTTTTTTTAAGAAAGCAAAGAATCTGCATTGAATGCGCTTCTACTTTGGCTTCAGCAGCATCATGGACATCGAATCTAAACAGCGGTCGGTGGAGTAGACAAACTGTCTCCTTGCATTGAAACTGTTGTCCTCGGCTGAAATACAAAATAAACTTGAGGGAGCTCTGAGAACAATGCCTGTGTTTCAACAAACCGTTGGACCACTCATGTTTTGATGGCAATGGAGGCTTGCAAAGCCAGGAGCAAGACTTGTGAAGAAAAAATGTCTTCCGTCCACCATTGTTGTTGTTGCTGTGTTTGAAGTCGGTGCTAGAACTGCTGGTAAAGCGGTGTATGAACGTCTGTAGTGATGTAATGATGTGGCTCTCCGGCCTCTGGAAAAGCTAACCAGTTCTTAGAAGGTTTGCAAGTTGAACCAACTGTCAACTGACGCTAGCAACAGCCCAGAAGGTTGGTAGTGGTGGAAAGGGGGCTGAGGTGGGGGCCCTTGCTTCTCTCTCTCTCTCTCTCTCTCTCTCTCTCTCTCTCTCTCTCTCTCTCTCTCTCTCTCTCTCTCTCTCTCTCCCGAATCACAAAATAAAGGTGATTATCTCCACCCCCTTCCCACTTGACTGCCCTCTCTCTCTCTCTCTCTCTTCAGTTTCATACAATCCCCTTCATGTATTCATTGGTTACCCTGTGAACTCCCCCCCTCTCTCGCCCTAACTCTTTCTCCACAAGGCTTTTTCTCCTTGTTTTTCAGTGGAGAGCGCTTGCTAATTTTTGAACCCGCTGTTCCTTTGCTGTGTGTGTTCATGTTCTGTTTACAGTAATGCCTCTGAAGAAAAACACCTCTGAACCCTTCAGCATACCAGCACTCTCCAGATCGGTCAAGTGTCGTCCAGCCTTAGTTCTGTTCTTCTTGTGTCTACGAGCGTGCGTGTGTGTGGTGTGTGTGTGTGTGTGTGTGTGTGTGGTGTGTGTGTGTGTGTGTGCGTGGTGTGTGTGCGTGTGTGTCTGCGCCGGAGTACTTGAGAGGTCTGGTTTCTTCCATTCATTCCAATGGGCTTTAGGAGTCCGCCTTTACGAGCTCTTCCCCCTACATCCACCAGTGATCAAAGCCGGTTCACACAGATACATTTCCCCTCGCAAACAATAGGTGCTGTCAGGATCCCTTCTTTGCTTTAATTTCATCTCTTAAACTTTTTTTTTAATCCCCGCATCCACTGTCTTCCTTCCCTCTCCTGCTTTGTGGGAGCTGTCAACCATGACAGTTCGTTGCCGTGAGGGACTTGTGGGAAGAGAAGGTAGGCGCACTTTTACAAAGCGCCGCCGACTGGCTGCACCTCACTTGCACTGTCACTCAAAACTCTGTGCCTCACACACACACACACACACACACATGCGCGCACACCCTGTCGGACACACACACACACACAGAAGCTTTCGTACACAGACCTCCGCAACGCACGCGTACACACACGCGCGCAAACACGTGGTAAACACGGTGACCTTGTGTTTGCGGTGTCATGTGAAAGGTATCGGTGGGAAGGAGGGAAGGAGGGAGGGCAGAGCAGAGCCGCTTGCAGAGCGCGGTTGCAGGGTCCGGGCCCCTCAGATCACAGGGAGGGAGGAAACTCCGAGTGACAGAACCGCAATGGAGGGGCGGCAGAGCCGGTACTGACAGGGCCGAGATGACGGACAGGCTCTGACAGACGTTGACACGTCCCTGTCGCCTCGGGGAGACAGGCGGGGAGGAGAGAAACCTGAGGAGCAGCGCCTGCAGCCAGAGTTGCAACACACGCCCGCGCACCCTAATCCTCAAGTTCACACAATGGCGCTTGAGTGACAGGCGGCTGAGAGTAGAGGAGAGAATCATTTAATTTGGTGCAAGACAGATAGATGAGGAGAGAAGTTTGCCCCGAGGGGGAAAGGATTGGGTTTGTGAAACATTAATTACACCTTTGTATCCCTCCCCCAAACTTCACGCCCCAGTCTGTTTTTATCTGCCTGTTTGAGAGCACTAAGGAAGCCCAAAGCTTGCAAACTATTCCGTCAGTTCTCGTAAAGAGTTTACAGACAGGTCTGGGGGGAAAGCATCCTGTTAATGTTCCAACAGAAGCAGCCTTTTCTCCACGGAACAAACTGTCTCACCCTTTCAACCTCCATAACGACTGAAAACATGGACCTTCTCAATGTTTATGCAGCTTGTTTCCCGTCGTCAGCACTATGAGCCTACAGCATTAGCCACAAGAGGCTAGCACCCTTCCAGGGGTCTATCTGTAGCCCCGGTGTCAATTCCCCAAATAGGCAGCCAGCTGGGTGCTATAAAATCACCTTAAGTGCTCAATAACCTTCCGCGCCGAAAGTCACAGCTTAAGAAATGTGTGTAGTGACTTTGATGAGCCAAGGTGCCTCAAGTCTCACCTCCCTTTGAAACTTCTGGAGGCTAAAACTCAGCCCAAAAGAATGGGGATATTAGCTTGTCAATAGGGTGACAAGTTTAACACAATGGGGCATTTGGCCAGGGAGGATATTTCAGGGAAAGCAAAGGGAACAGAGGCCAGTGTTGTTGCAGCCTTGGGTGTGGGGACTGACTGACTGACTGACTGACAGGAAATAAACAAGTTTGTGTGTAAATTCATTTAAATTAAAGTCCCAACGAAATGAAAGCTATGTTGTCCATGTGTAAAAAAAAAACAAAGAAAAGAAATGTACTAATACAAACTTCACGATGTAATGATGAGGTCAAAGTCTAGCTGAAATATGTATTCGGTGAGGAGCCACCAGTGTGATTTGTGTAGTGAGACAGCCTGTGTTTATACATATTATCTTGTCACCTCTTAAGTTATCATTTGTGATCTGAAGCGATAGTTCTCTGAGGTCTCCCAGACACATTGTCCCCACACATTCCTCTATTTCTCGGTCTCTCCATCTCTGTTTTCCCGCTCCCCCCTCCCTCCCTGCCACCAGCGGCATACAACACATTACTGTGAGTGACAACTCCAATCATCCCACGGTGTTTTCTCGGCAAGTTCAGATGTGAGTGACTGACACGCAACTCATAGCAAGAGGAGTCAGGAGACAGTGAGAGAGAGAGAGAGAGAGGGAGACAGAGAGAGAAACAAAGAGAGAGAGAGGGGGAGGGAGAGAGAGAGAGAGAGAAACGAAAATGTAACAGAAAACCCAAATTCTATCCTTACGACAACCTCCTCCTCCTCTTTTTTCCTTCCATCATCTTTTCCGTTTGTGCCACTCAGTCTCCACCAAATCCTCCGTGATACCACACCACCAGTCCTGGCAAATGGGAGCTAATCCCTCCCAGGTTTATCACTAAAGCCTCTTTTCTATTTTGTCTCCCTGCATGTATGCCTTGTCGGCAGATACGATCATCCAGCCGCTGCGAGTCTCAGCGCATCACACATCAGGAGAGCGGGTCCTCGCCTCCATGACGACGGATGTGTCACCGTGACACTCCACCGAGGATAGAGAGAGAGAGCGCAGAGGAGCCCCTCTGCTTCTGCGACGCTCCTTATCTGGAACATTCTGTTAATGATTTCCCCGAGACAAGCACGAAGAGGAGTGTTTTCGAGATGCTTTGTTCGGAAATCACGGAGAACAGACCCCCGCCTGATCTGACGAAGAGTCGAATCCCTTTCATAGAGGAGAGAAGATGTTTAAAGTAGGAAACGGTGCGAGGAGGGATGAAAGGAGGGATGGATGTGAGGGCCCTCTCCTCCTGGGTCTTGGGGGAGGGATAGATGGATAGAAGGATGGGAAGGGGTGCACACTGCCTGCCAAAGCCTCCAGTGTCTCCAGTCACACACACCCCCCTTCAATGTTAATATAAGTGACTGTGAGGGTTTGAGTGAGTATTGGATTTGCAATTTGATTCATGACTTGGAACTTTGATCTCCTGAAAGGCTTTGGGATTTACACAACAATAATTCTTCTTGGCTCCAGCTTAAATAAATGATGTGCCTGTGGCATGTGTCCAGAATAGATTTTAATAGACTGATCAGTGTTCAGAGAGGAGAGATAGAGAAATGGAGAGAGAGGGAGAGAGGGAGAAAGAGGGATTGAGAGAGAGAGAGAGAGAGAGAGAGAGAGAGAGAGAGAGAGAGAGAGAGAGAGAGAGAGAGAGATAGATAGATAGAGAAAGGGGGGGGGGGGCGGACAGAGAGAACATGAAGACCCATCTGCGTTTGACAAGGGGAGGGAGGGGGGGATGGGTGATTCATAAAGAGCTAAGATGGAATCCAGAGAAGCATGACTTCCAGCAGATAATGACAAAAACAGCAAGGACACGAAACCCCATCGACGTGGAGAGTAATGGCCAAGGAGGACTGTGTTCCTCATCATGTCCGGTGTCACGGACAGTGATGAAATCACCCTGACGCACACAAACACACAAACACAGGCGCGCACACACACACACACACAATACCCTATGACAGCTGGTTTATAGTAGGAATGTCTTGGGTCACATACTGTAAGCACAGATAGCCGCAGCATCCATCGGAAGGTCAAAGCTCTCGTAAAAATAACAGAGTACACGAAGCTAGACGAGTCAGGAGAACAAAGAATCTCCAGACAAGATGGAGAGCAGACTGCAGAAGACGTACGACGCGAGCACAGTCCACAAAGACCAGCAGGGGCTACGTCCTTCACGTTTATGATACGTAAAGCACAGCCACACACACACACACGCGTGGCGCGCGCACACACACCTGCAGTCTGTGTCTTTAACTGACCAGTGTGTGCAATCTTTCACATTCACCAGCGGGGCTGGCTTAGGAATTCTCCCCCAGCAGGTCTCCTAAAATGGATGACGTTGGCCAGGCCATGGATTTGCTTTTAATAACAGTTAGCACAAACACTGTAAATTTACAGCTGTGAGTGACTGCCTGAAAGGAGCTCCAAATTTGCAAAGGACCATAACTCTTCTCAGCAGTCTCTCTCCCTCACACACATGCTCTCTCTCTCTCTCTCTCTCTCTCTCTCTCTCTCTCTCTCTCTCTCTCTCTCTGCAGTGGCAGCTGGTTGTACTCAGTACTGGGTCTAACACGGTACTTTGAAATAGCAATCAATGCCTTTATACTGCAAAGAGGGCCCATAAAAGTGTCATTGGGAAGAATATACGGTGCCATATTTCAACCTTTCTCCTATTTTTAAACATTGAGTTATGGCTGCAGAAATGTGTACCCATTAAAGGTGATATAATGTATTTTCTGCCTTGTTCTGAAACTCATTCATCAAGGCTGACCCCCCAGCCCCCAGCCCCCAACAACCCCCCCCCCCACCCCCAGCCCAACAATCACCCACAACCAGCCTCCCCCCCCCCTTCCTCCCTTCCTTCCCCCTGTTCTTGTAGCCTGTCGTGTGTAATTTATGACACACCGGTAGTGTAACCTTCTGGCAGGCTGGGCTGAAGCAGCTCTCTCTCTCTCTCTCTCTCTCATTCCTGGTAACTCAATAACCCTCTTTTTGAGAGCCAGATTCGACCGAGGCATCTGCTGCTTCTCATACAGTACACCGGGACAGGAGGAAAGGAAATCAAAATGAAAGACACTCTATGAAAGTAAGGATGACGATCAAGATGGAGGGTAAGGGACATGAGGGGAATAATAGAACATCATGCTCCTTCGACAATCAATAAAAGCAGCATTGACTGGTCAGCACTGCTGTTGTTTGTGCGGTATTCCGTGAAGCTCTTAGTGAGGGTGTGTTGTGGCTGCTTTATGGGCCCCACCTCCCCTCTCCTCTCCCCACCTCTCCTCTCCCCACCACTCCTCTCCCCACCTCTCCTCTCCCCACCTCTCCTCTCCCCACCTCCCCTCTCCTCTCCCCACCTCTCCTCTCCCCACCTCTCCTCTCCCCACCTCTCCTCTCCACACCTCCCCTCTCCTCTCCCCACCTCTCCTATCCTGCTCTCCTCTACTCTGCAGAGCGAGGATTAATTGCCAGGCTACAGCAGTAGCCGGGGTCAGCAGGAGATATATTTCACAAGTGTCAGGCTTGGCCCACAGCCCTTATAACACAGAGTTCGAAATGAGAATGCACGCTTGGATGACAAACGGCCACATGTGACTTTGCTAGGGCACACGTGAGTGTGCAGGAGAGAAGTGTGATATATGGCACTGCTCCACTTTCATGTATTCTTCAGCGTGTGTGAGTTACTGCTCAGACTAGAGAGCTATGTCATGGCGTGGAGCTGGGGGAAAAATAATACTTTGTCAACAGCTGTGTTCTGCTTCAATGTGTTTACCATGGTGGTATTTATTTTTTCAAACCATGTTTTCTCTAAAATTATCATCATTTGTTTGTGGCAAAAATGGAACGCTACAGCCAGTGTTTATGGCACCGTTTGTTGTTATCGTCAACAATACCTAAGGAACGGTTCACACCTTTGCAATACGCGTAAATTAATGTTTTATCACATCGTAGCACACTGTAGAAAAGGTCGTTTACAACTGCCACTGCAGACCACTTCTCCTTCTCCTCTCCCCCTGTTCTGCTCTCCTCTGATCAATCGATCAACACGGAGAAGAATACAGCATGCGTTTTCCTTTATTGGCTCCGTGTCGGGATTTCCCTAACGCCGACCTGACCTTAGGTTGGCAAGCGCACGCTGGGAGATTAATGGGGTGGGCGGGTTAGTGCAATAACCGTTTGTTTGATGTGACAAGACTGATAGGCGTTGATTTACTTACACATAGATAGGCTTTTAATTGAGCGGCTCCATCCGTCGTCACATCAAAGCTACGGTATCGGCAAACCCTTTTCACTACATGTCGCCAAGATTGACAGGTAACAATGTGCCTGGATAACTTTTCCATCTGAAACCACGACGCTGCTTCATCACAATGCGGAGCTCTGTCCAACAGTCTGGTGTCTACAGACTTATTTGTGGCCTTTCATTCTGTGTAGGATACTTTCAAGTTGCACAACTTAAGCAAGTTGTAGGAGAATATGCTGCTGGTGAAAATATTAGGCAACTCTTGATTTTTGTCCCCCAAATACTAGAGGTCTTAACAAAGATGGAATGTAATATTTTACAGATTTCACTTCAAAGTTACATCGTTTGTACAACACTGTAGGCTAAGTGACACAAGTTTAGGCTAACTGATTTCATGTGACTACATGAATAGTCAAATGTTAATGAGCCTCATTTCATGTTCTCTAAGGTTCGGCCTTTAAAGTTTCAAGTGCCCATCTCCCCACCCACACACACTTTGGTTTTATTTGAGCGATTAGAGGAGATGTGACCTGGCTTGAAAAAGACACCGAGAATGTGAGTATAAGAGGAAGCATAAGTCAGTTTAACAAGCGTGTGGAATGCGAAGGAGATTTCATTTGCACTGAGTGTTCCCGCTTTAAACCTGCCATGGGACCAAGCTATGAGTGCCTCAATTCAACCTCTATCAAATGCCCTCCATGGACCAATGGGGAAAAAAACACCTTTTGATGTCGGCTGAAATTTCATTCAACAATGTAGGACAATCTGATTCGCGGCAGACATGGTCTGGCAGTCACTAGCCGCTCTCAGGGTGTTCCCGAGATAACTTCTCCATGCGCAGCACAATAGCTGCTTTTGTTTCCTAACGAGAAAAGAATTCGAGATTGCACGCGCGTAGGTGTGTAGGCTATGTGTGCGTCTGGACCTGCGTTGGTTCAGGTGTAACTATACAGGTATGTTTCTGAGAGCAATGAGGATCCCTTTTGACGCAGGAAATAACAGTGTCAGTCTATTAGGTTGGGAAGCCTATTATCCCAGAGCGATTATCATCCAGACAGGTAGACGACAGTCAGGCAGAGTGGATAAGAGAGTTAGCGAGACAGGCCACGCTGACAAAAGAGAGACAATCCTGCAAAACTAGAAAGATAAGCAGGCCAGCCACAGCGATAGTGCTCACACAATCAGCCAGGTAGATTATATTGTATGAAAATATGTAAATATACACTTCTGGGATGTGTGTGTGTGTGTTTCAGAGAGAGAGAGGGAAGGATAGAGTGAGCAAGCAGTGAAAAGAGGGCTATAGAGATAGCGATTTCTACATGAAATGTACATAGTACTACTTGGGAATGTTTCAGTGGAGGAAATCCTGGTTTCAACCATTTGGCCTGTATGGAATGTTGCCTACAAGGCTCCTTTTAAGTGCTTGCGTCTTGCCATGTCTGCTACACCCTATGAAACTGTCTAATTTGTCTTTTTTCTACATTTTATTATTGCTGGAGAACACACAAGGCTACAGCAGAGACTGTGCCTCTGGGCCAGCATGCTCATTCCACACACTCCATAAGTCAGTCGCAGATAATTAAATAGGAGCTATTTACATTCATCTTCTCCCTCCTCTCCTGCTCTGGCTATTTTATCATTTCCCTCGCTGTGCTTACAGGAATATACCCAGTCACAGGTCCTCGTGACTTTTCCCATACGACCGTAGGTGAAAAAGATGTGTAATAAGTACAGCTTTGGTCTGGAAACTAAGAACACTCTATATATGAACTCACACCCACGTCAAAGGCTTATTAAATGCTCACACAGTATTTCACCAGAACGTAAACATCCCCTACAGTCAGTGTCACCGAACCTTTACCACTCAGAAGCCCCAGAAAGACAAATAACCAGATAGAAGTCATCCATTCACCCAGTGTGAAACAGTTACATATTTACACTCCAGTAATAAAAAGAAAGAAGCTGTAGTCTTTCAACATGGCTATGAATTAGGCCCTGGCACGAAGTCATCCATTACGGGTCTGAGTGGGTCTATAAATCATAGGCTCAGGGGTGTGTGGGGTCTGGGCTGGGCTAGCCAGGCACACCCACTCTGGGCCTGTGTTCGTCTGACTGCTGCTGCAGCGAAGACCTGAGCTTTGATATAGGCCTTGGAAAGGCAAATGCCACACACACACACACACACCCACACCGCACACACCTACACACATACCCCTACAGCTCGGCTTTGATATGGGCCATGGAGGGGAGGATACCCCGGGGCTGCAGGGAGCAGTGCTGCTGAGCGGCATCTTAACGGGGAAACATGTCCCTTAAATACCCACAACAGGAAACGGCCATCAGTCATCAACACGCCAAAACAGCTGTTACCAGCCGACTTCAAGGCGAGACTTGAAAGAAGCTGCTCCCTGTTGTTTGGGCCCTCCCTTGTCCCATTCTCTCGTTCTTTGTGTCTTTCCCCCCCCCCCCCCTCCCCTTCTTTTTTGCCCTCCTCCAGTCTCCTTTTAACTCTTTTACCAGCCCCTCCCACGCCGCGACTTGGCCTTTCAAGCTTCTTCAGAGGAGCGAGGCTGGTTAGTTATCAACACGGCAACATATTGTGTCGAACGTTTATCCAGTGGAGGACACGCCGCGAAAAGAATCTTCATGTGCGGCTCTTAACGTGATGTAACTCTTCCGTGTCGTCCGTTTTGTTTCTCTTGTCCTACAGTGGAGACGGAAACTGAATAAAACACACACGATCAATAGAAGAGCCCTGCGACACTCGGCTCAACCCCTCTGGTACGTTAGCATTCACGTGTGGGATGTTTCGCAGGTTATTCGGGCGTCAGTGTGTAGGTGATAAATGACAGCTAAGCCTCATCGTGACAAGGCAAACATTGGTGCTGTTGAGAGGGAGGGGGAGGGGAAGGGGGGGGAGGAGTGGATTCAGTCACCCACTCACCTGTCCCACTGCTCTCTGAGCTGTGGAGACATGGCACCTGGAGCCTATAAGGCAGGGGGCTCACATCCAGGTGATAAGACAGGCACTGTTACAGGCTATGTCCAGTTCTTGCACCGAAGTAGGGAGAGGGAGTCAGGTGGCTGAGCGGTTAGGGAATCGGGCTATTAATCAGAAGGTTGCCGGTTCTATTCCTGGCCGTGCCAAATTACGTTGTGTCCTTGGGCAAGGCACTTCACCCTACTTGCCTCGGGGGGAATGTCCCTGTACTTACTGTAAATCGCTCTGGATAAGAGCGTCTTCTAAATGTAATGTAAGTAGAGAAGTCTGGGTTATTTGCTGTGGTGTGCACAACTCTGGGTGCCTTTTATTGTTTGGGAAATGTTTGCGTCTAACTCGTACAACAGGTCTATGTAAACTGGAGTTGATCCATGGTGAAACCTGCTGCACATTGGCAATGAGAAATATGGGGATTATGTTTCATCTGGCAATGTAAGTAAACAGTTCCTTCTGATAATACAGTGTAGTCTTTGTTTTATCGTTGAGTCACTTCTATTTCCTGTTATTTCTGTCATCCTGGCAGGCCCAGGTGGTTATGACATTATTCAGGGGAACATGACACATTTATCATCTGGCCCTTCTAACGAGACATGACAGGAAATGATGCACCTGTCTTTGTGTTTTTATGACACCAGATTAGAGTGATCAAGCTAGGCAAGATGGATCTCCAGACAATAAGCAAAGTATGCAGAGCATCAAAGTTTCTTTTTGTCTGACTGTAATAGCATCTGTCAGGCCTAATTTTAATTAATCGTGTAATTATATTAACTGAGTTACCTAATTGGTGATTCAGCCAGCACTAATGCAATGAAGTCATTAACATTCCGTAGTAGTTATCAAACATGGATGTTTGGGTTTTCTGAAAATAAAATAACTTATTTACAAGGAGAATAAAAGAAAAGACCTCTTCGCCAAATATTCTTGCCCTGTTATGAATTATCCATTGCGGCGTTCCTTTTATATTTATTAAAGCTATTTTAAAAGGCACTTATCGTAAAAATATACGTTCATACATCATAACAACATTTTACACTGCCAGAGACGGGAAGAGAGAACATTTGACAAACCGCGCCCCTAAAAACGACACCGCCCCCCTCATTACGGATGCGCACACTCCCTATTGGACAGCGGATACTTGCTTTGAAATTCCTCCTACTCAGATCTTCAGAATGTGAAATGATCATAGTACCGACTGTTGTGTGAAGACTGAGAGAAAGACAGTTGGACGGTTAAGCGTACGGAGCAACCCGGTCGTATCATCTGTGGAGATATTCTTTACTTGGGTTTATTTTTATGTCTTAGTAACTGACCGCAATGATCTTCCTCGTATATTTCTTTTGGAGCTCTGGCTTAAAGAATATCTAAGGAGACAGAGGTGATTGGAAAAACGGAGGATTGAGTCAAGGAACCATGACATTTTAGAGAATTTCTCCTCTTTTGAGACAGCAAGCTTCTATATCCGGAGCAAGCGCACTGCCGCTGTTACTTTTGGATTAATACAAATCGGGTTCTTTATGCAACCTGCTTGCTGAATTGTTTTTTCAAGAGTTTGCTGATAAATGAATTTCGAGTCGCATCCGCTGGTTCCCTGCCCTCCCCCGAACTCTGCGCCGCCCCGATCCAGATGAACGGTTCTCCCGGTGGATCTGAAGTGCAATTACACAGTCAGTCTCCCGAGCGCACCGTCAACGGCAGAGGTAGTTCACTACCGAGAGAAACAAAAAGCCTGTTAGTTCCTACTCCCTCTCCCTCGGATCCATTTCGCCAGGCTAAGAGGTTGCCAATACGGATTCTAAAAATGTTGACCGCACACAGCAGCCACTTGCTACTGCCGGAGTATCTTCAGCCCTTGACGTCCGCACCAGTTAGTATCGAGGTAAGCGAAGCACATCTTTAATACCGACTGATATAGAGTTGTAACTGGTCTGTAGGGTGTCTTCACCGTAACATTTACCGTTAATGTGCTGAGATTACTTTAAGTGCACGAACAATTGGACACCGCAATATGCAGCCAAGTTTGTGTCTATGTGTATGCGTCAACAATATTTCGTAAAACTGCGCCAAGCTATTTTCTCTTAAGTTTTCTAACAGTGGTGCGTAGTTTAGGCTACAATCAGACATCGGTCATTTTTCGTGACGTGATAGTCCGCTGAATTGTACCTTTCTACCCGTCTCTGTAGTTAGGAGAGCGTTCTACAAGGGTATGTTCATTAACCGGAAGAATTCCGTCAAAAAACTGGTGCGCAGTTGGACGGTGGCACCACTCAAGCCAGTCCGATGACAGACATTCATGAATTAATTCCCGTGTATTACACTTTACATGGACTCGGTTTTATTTGTAAATGATTCCTGCTACGTATTTAAAGTTTACATTTAACCTCTGATTTCCAACCTTTGGAAGACAAGCAGACCGTTTTATCTCCTGTACTCTTGTCTGTATGTTCATTATGTCTGTACTGTGTGGATATTCATTTAGTGTCTCTGTCTCCCCTCTCAGTTGGATGCTAAGAAGAGTCCTCTGGCTCTGCTGGCTCAGACCTGCTCCCAGATAGGCAAGCCAGACCCCCCCTCTTCCTCCAAGCTGGGCTCAATTTCCTCAGGCAGCCAGTCGGACAAGGAGCCCTCCGGTCGCTCCTCCTCGTCAGGCCTCAAGACGGGAGACCACCACCAGGAGGACAAGTCCAGCTTCAAGCCTTACTCCAAGATCGGAGGGGAGTGCCGTAAGGATGGGCTTGCGACCAAGGCCTCCTCAGATAAGGCCGGCTTCCGAGTAGCCAACGGAGGGTCTGGAGGGGCGGGCTCGTGTCCGTCCTACCCCCCGCACCCTGCCAGCTCCCCCAGCTCCTCTCCCCTGCACAGCCAGAGCCAGGCCCACAGACAGAGCCCCTCCACGCAGCCTCCTCCCCCGCACTCCCAGGCCCTGCACACGGACAGCAAGGCTGTGACCTCGGACCAGGCCGGCTCCGACAGCTGCAGCGCAGGGAAGAAGGAGTCGGAGCACGGCAAGGCCGCCCTGGACGGGGCCCAGCTCGCTAACTCCAGTCACGTTCGGGCTAGCGCTAACTCTAGCAACGCTAGCTCTGCTAGCAGCCCACGACCGGACAGCAAGCCTGACCCCCAGCCTGGCCTGGGCTCCGGACACATCGCCCCCGTCTCCCCCTTCAAACCAGGACACTCCGTCTTCCCACTTCCCCCTGCCGCTATGGGCTACCATGGGTCCATAGTGGGGGCCTATGCAGGCTACCCTTCTCAGTTTGTTTCAGGGCTGGATCATACCAAGTCTGGCCTGGGGGGATTGGGGATGCCAGGAAAGCACCCCAGCTCCAGCCCTCTCACCGGGGCCTCCCCCCCATCCCTCATGCAAGGGCTATGCAGGGACCCGTACTGTCTGACGTACCCCAATGGCCACCACCTAGGGGGCAGCAACTGCTCCACCTGTGTCCACGACCCCTCCTCTCTCAAGTCAGGCTTCCCGCTGGTCTACCCCTCGCACCCCCTCCACGCCCTGCACCCCAGCACCATGTCCTCCGGCGTGACGCCCACCCTGTCCCACCCTCTCTACACCTACGGCTTCATGTTACACAACGAGCCCATGCAGCATGCCTGCAACTGGGTGTCGGTGGGAGGGCCGTGTGACAAGCGCTTCTCCTCGTCCGAGGAGCTGCTGGCCCACCTGCGTACCCACACGGCCCTGTCCGGGATGGTGGACAGCAAGCTCCTCTCAGCTTACCCCTCCTCCGCCGCTTCCTGCCACCTCCACCTGCCCCCTCCCAGCAGCCCCGGGGCTCTGCCCAGCTCCTTCTCCTTGAGAGGGTCCCCCGGGCTGGGCCTGGCCCGCTACCACCCCTACAGCAAGGCCCACATGCCTGGAGCCCCAGGGATGCCCATGCACTCCATGCCAGCCTCCTCCGCCTACTACTCCCCCTACGCCCTCTACAGCCAGAGACTAGGCTCCGCCTCCACGCTGGGTTACCAATGAAGTCCTAGCACCCAGACTAGGCTCCGCCCCCCTGCCCCTGGCCTACCAATGATGTCCAAGCACAGAGACGCGTTACCAGGCAACGAACTGGACCTCAGATATGCACAGTGGATGAACCAGGTGACCTCTGGAGGGGGTCTTTGCCAGCACAGGTCACCCCAGCACCACGGGCCTCAGGAAGCCATGACAGAGACCCAGGGGTGAGGGACCAGAGACGCTCGTATGAAGGAGCCTGGGGAACAGAAGCTTGAATTTGATTTGAATTGTGGAATGAGAATGGTTTTGATTTGCGTATTTTTTTTTTTTTTTCTTCTTTCCTCTCCACCCCCTGGACTGAAAGTGTGTATTTATTTTTCACTCGAGCGCTTGGCTTTTAATTTAGGGGGGGGATGTTTTCAAATAAATTGTTCATAAGTATTCTAATTGAAAAGAATTATTTTAATTATAGTATAATAATGCCTATCTTACACTCTTTAAATAAAGTTTTGCACCACGGCAAAGATGAACTGAGAAGTTTTTCTAAGGACCATTTTCTTTTACGTCATCTCTTTTCCATCTGCTGTCGCCCCGCTGCTGTTCAAACTCAAATGGAACACCCCATATTCGGACCACAAGCGTTTTCATGAACAGTGACGTTTATTTTCTATTTGTACATATTCAAAGATGTAATATTTTTTCAAGCATTACCAGGTTAGCAAGTTGGGGCTTGCTGACTGAAATTTCAAAGGAATAACTGACAAAATGAACGCTTAGTGGTGGCAGTGCTATCCGACCCACTGGGAAAAGTCTTATTTTGTCTAATAAATGATACTTGATTGCATTTGAAGTTGTTTCGTTTTATTATATGTTTATTTAGCACCGTTTCATCATGCGGTAACATCCCATGACTCACTCTGAGCTCCTATATCCTTCAGATGGATTACAGTAGTTGAGAGCCTTACATGCAGTTGAGAGGGTTTTCAGGTCTCCAGGGGCCTGGAGACACCAGGATAGGCCATGGTTTGGAAGTTCTCTTGTTGCTAAGGACTAGCATCCTTCCTGGCTATTCCTACCCCCACCCCCATGGCTCCTCATGGTTGTTGTTGCTTTTAATTGCTGATGCATCGTGGGTTTGAATCGGCTGCCTCAGCAGTGTGGAGGCTTGTGTCTACCAGGCCCCTGGGTCGCTGGTACTACTTTTAATGACCTGGGGGAGGCCGACCCTGGCCTGGCCTAACTCCCCTCCCTGTCTGATGGATTGCCCTGGAACACAAAGGCCAGGTCTGACAATGGGAGGCTGTTAACAGAGAAATATTCTTCAATGCCCTGACACCTCCCCAAGGAGCCTCGCCTCTCTAGCACCACTCACACGAAGGGAGGTCGCTGGGTAATGCTGTTTTGCAGTTTGTCTTAGGTCAGCTTTCTCTGTGTTAAAGCTTTTGGATGCTAATATACAGGCATGCGATGGGTAAAGCTAGCCAGATACGGTCTTTTCAGTGCTCGATAATGATTTATTCCCCCAGTAAATCTGTCTGAGAGGAGGTGTGTAAGAGGCACAGAGCAAAGAGGGGGCCGCTCTTTACGGTGACCTTTGAACCCAACTCCCAGAATCCCCTGCTCTCTCGCTTCATTAGCGCTCCAGACTGGAGAGATTCAGGCACAGGTGTCACCTGACAGGACCATTAACAGGATGGATGACCCTGCCACACCAAGGCCGGCCATACCAGACCAGCAAGGTCATGGAGCTCTGAACGCCTCCCAGGGCTTCTCCTCAGGAGGCCTGGCCTTGATCTGTTTCCCCCCACAGACTGGAACCACAACTCTGGGACATAGGCCTGTGGGTGGATCTGGTTTTTGCCAGTTGTTTTCTTTGTCTGTTTTTATGGAGTTTGCAGCGGTCAAATAGACTAAATAAACTAAGGCAGGAATAGTTTCGTTTCAAGGTAAGAGGTGATGTGTATGATCCAGGTTATAATATGTTGTTGAATTCATAAAAGAAGAGCCACTGACTGGGTTATCTCCTAGTTGACGTTGCCCCCTATGGATGAGTAGATGAATTGCCAGTGAAATGTCTTCTCTTTGGCATGTACCATATGGTAACTGTTTACCCATACCTCTGGGTACATGTACAAATACCCTGTGTTCATTCAGGTAGCCCTTGCGATATCAGCTGGCCCCAGTCTTCAAGCGAATGTTATCGAAGAGCAGGCTGTGAGCAGAGTAAAACAGGACAGCCAGTACTAGAGGTCAACCAGAGGGGAACACTTTCAATCTTGTCCAGAGGGAGGAATTAATTCCGCTGTCGCCCATTTACACTCGTTCATCAAACGCCTCACTATTCCCCCCCCCCCTCCCCTTCGCTCATCAATCTCACCACCCATCTATCTTTCTCCCCTCTCACTCTTCCAGCTGAGTCAACACCCAGACACTCCATTTCTGTCGCCTCCGTCTCACTGAGTGAGGAGGGGCGGCAGGGGGGCGGGGGCTAGGGGGGGGATATAGTGTCAGCTGAGGTGGAGGGGTTGGAAGGGGAGGGTGTGGCGGAGAGATGAGATTGGGATCGGGAGTAGGGCTGGGCACAATATTATTATTTTTTTTAAACCCCCTCACTGCCGTCCACGCAGGAGGGTAGCACCTGGGAGATTGATCTCTGTGTCTGTCCCCTCCTGTCCCTTGTCCTGGTTCTGGGGACAGGAGTGCCCCCGTCCCCCCCCGTCCCCCCGTCCCTCTCTGTGTGGGGCTGGGAGTGCCGCTGCATGTCCTGGGCAGACAGGCGACAGCCCCTGTGATTAATGACGACAGGGTGCAGAGCTGCTCCTCAATTAGACGCCAGGTCCACACATTGGCTTGCCACACTGACAGCTAGGACAGGGAGAGGGAGTGGGCAGGGGATAGCGGGGCATTTTCTTTCTTTCTCTCTCTCTCTCTCTCTCTCTCTCTCTCTCTCTCTCTCTCTCTCTCTCTCTCTCTCTCTCTCTCTCTCTCTCTCTCTCTCTCTCTCTCTCTCACTCTCTCTCTCTCTCTCTCTCTCTCTCTCTCTCTCTCTCCCTTTTCTTTCTATTGCTTTCCTTCTTTCTTTCTGTCTCTCCCCTTTCTTTTTTCTTTTTCTCTTCTCCTTCTTTCTCACTTCTTTATCTCTCTCTCTCTCTCTCTCTCTCTCTCTCTCTCTCTCTCTCTCTCTCTCTCTCTCTCTCTCTCTCTCTCTCTCTCTCTCTCTCTCTCTCTCTCTCTCTCTCTCTCTCTCTCTCTCTCTCTCTCTCTCTCTCTCTCTCTCTCTCTACTCACAGAACCGGCGTCTCAGTATGACTACCACATATTTGTTAAACAGCTGCATGGCACAATACAGGGGCCTTTCTGACCAGCCACAGCAAAGAAACCTAGATGGGGAAGCGTCATTCGTCATGGCTTTTAGAAATCACAGCTAACCCTGTTCATTTCAACATCAAATACCAAGGCTTTCATTTCCCAATGCCTGAAGGATTTCAACTCCTCTCTCCTACCCGCGAATCCAGTGAATGAAACCTTTAGCCTACCCCTAACTTTTGATACTGAACCACCATTTATCCGCTGACCTTGTTGTGTGTGTGTGTTTAGGTTTCAGTGCCGTGCATTGAAAAAGCTGTACAGTATGTGCCGTTAATAAACGCACACCAGCGACCGCGCAATGAACGCCGCAATTATGGCGCACCGCTAATAACGCCCATGATTCTGCTACTCCAGCTGGAATACATTTGTTTGCACGCTGGGAGAGCGCGGCAGGGATGTCAAGAGCACGGTGCTCGCAGACGAACGTGTCTTGGCACAGAATGAGTGGCGGGTCTGCTGTTTGCCATCAGTGCCCTGGGTCTGCTGTTTGCCATCAGTGCTCTGGTTGACAACAAGGTTTCTTGTCCTCCGCATTGGGAGGGCCTGTGGTCTTAATGGACTCTGTCAGAGTCAGCTACAGTACTCTCTCTCTCTCTCTGCTGTCTCTCCAGAATGGGCAGTGAAACCAAACTGGTTATGTGAAATGGTGACTATGGAGCAGAGTGCTATGGCTCTGGAATTATAATTGGCATGTAATTGTATCATGATGTACTAGATTAATACAGTGTATGAACTGATTTAGCATTAAGTCTGTTATCCATCCAGAACATAGTCCCAGTAGAATTAGGGAAATATTAATGAGATTCCCCTAACTAAGAGGTTGACTTAATGAGACTGACTGAATGGATGATTGATTGATTGACTGAACAGTTCCGCCAGACTTGTTCTCTGTGTACCTCTGTGTCATGTTCACTCATCTGTGGAGTAAATGTATTCAGGGGATTGCATTGTCGGCTTTCAACTACTCAAACAAAGACATAATTCCAGGTGTCAACACTCTGTGACTACCACCCCCCCTCCACCCCCCCCCCCCCACACACACACACACACAGTCTCCTTTTACACACACACACACACATACATTCTTACCCACACGCTCATAGCTCACATGTCTCCCATATGCAATGACAGCTCTCTGCGCCAGACTCCCTCGACACAGCTGCTCCAAGCTGACACTGTGGCCTGATTCCATCACAGTTGCTTTAATGACCTGCTTTGAGGCCTCTGAGTTTAACTTGTGGGTAGAGACACTGTCTCGCAAGCCTCCGTGATTCCTGTTGCGTTCAAACGTTCGATGCGTGCTTCGTCTTAGTGTTTTATGCCCATGCACGACTTGCGCTCGTTTAATGTCGCAAGACTGCGAGGGCATGTGCACACATACACGAGTTTACATTGGGAGAGTCGTTGCGGTTAGCTGAGTGAGGGAGTAAAAAAACTCTCTTTTTTTCCAGAGGAGCCATGATTATTTTAACTTTTTTTTTCAGTGCTCCTTTTAGAAGCTAAGAGACCCCTCCCTTGCTGCCCCCTCCCTCCTGCTCAGTGGTAAGTTAACCCAGCTGTCTGCCATGTTGCTCCGGGCGGAAAATAGGGGAGGGGACAGGAGCGGTGGGCCCAGGGAGGCATGGAAGGGGAAACAGGGCTGATTATCCAAATACAGTCATTAAAGGGGAAATGTGTTTTTCAAACTGTCAAGATGATTAATGGGGGAGAGCAAATCCTCGCAAATGCTCTTGTTTAGTCTAACTGGCAGACACGATCCTGCCCATTGATTTATGGCAGGCCTGGTGTGTGAGGCCACAGTGAGGTTGGGGGAGTGAGGTGGGGGGGGGGGGGGGGGGTAGAGGGAGTGTGTAGGTGGGTGGGTGGGGGGGGGCAGGAGAGAGGGAAGCTATGAGGAAGGAAGGAGGGATTTGAAAAGCTGTGTAGGGCACAGGCGGTAGTGAGTTAAAGAGATGTCATGTGTGTGTGTGTGTGTGTGTGTGTGTGTGTGTGTGTGTGTGTGTGTGTGTGTGTGTGTGTGTGTGTGTAAGTGTGTCTGTGTGTGTGTGTGGGTGGGTGTGTGTGTGGGTGTAAGTGTGTGGGTGTAAGTGTGTGTGTGTGTGTGGGTGTGGGTGTGTGTGTGTGTGTGTGTGGGTGTGTGTGTGGGTGTAAGTGTAAGTGTAAGTGTTAGTGTAGGTGTGTGTGGGTGAACAAATAACACTGACAAACTTTTGCCCCTCTGGTCTCCGAAAGCGAGGGGGGAGTTTTCCACTGTGGAGTTGATATTTTGTGGACTGTTACGTAAGTGCAATGTTGTGATTTATGTCACTGTCTCATAAATCACACAACCGATAAATCACCCAAGCTGACAAGAAGTCATTTGGCATTCGGCACATGCACTTGCCAACATCACTCAATAACTACGACCCCTTCAAAAGAGAAATAAACCATATTCAATGTAAGATCTCATTTAGGATGTCAGTGTATATTAAGACGATCCTTTGCCAATTCAGCTGAGTGTATTTGAAGTATACTTACTACAGCCCTGTATGGAAATGACTAAGACCATTATAATGAAATACGTCCAAGACAGCTATTATCTCATCACGATTCATCAGAGGGGAGGCTCCAGTTTACTGTCCCATGTCAAGGCCTCTCCAAGTAGGGCCAGATAGATGGTTAGCAGCTGTTAGCCTTAAAGCCTCTTCCTTCAGCGGATGCATTAGGCCTATCTATCTGCAGTTTTCTCATTCTTCCACAGGCCCCGCACAATCCAGTGTTCTTTTCCCACACCCCCACAGAACCGAGAGGACACACAAGCACACACCAGGCCTATTCCAGGACATTCACAGAGCCATTTAGCCAATTACCCTTTCCCCCCCACCCCCTAACACACACACACATACACTGGTTCTTCTCATAAATCCTAACATGAACCAAAAGCAGGCGGACATCCATGAGGAAGACGTTAAATGGAGATTTCTGCAACAAGCGGAAGATTAATGTGCTGCAGGAGGGAAGGCGAGCGCTTGTGTAACTCTGGACCGAGACTGGGAACACTCCCGCGCCTCGGAGCTGCCACAGAAAGGAGAGGAGGACAGCCTGACTCCTCAAACACAAACAGTAACGATAACAAATGACAGCGGAAAGGAGGAGAGAGAGGGGAACATGAACAATCCATTGAAGTCGGAAATAAATATCCCACAGCTAATGTGCTTCTGCCCCTGCGTTTGTGTCAGGTGTCCGAGGCATTGACATGTTCCCTACAGCTGGTGGACATCTTGGGAAGGGAGATGAGAGGGAGAGGAATGGCAGAGAAGGACAGACAGGAAGTGAGGGACAGAGGGGAAGATAAGGGGGGTGCGGGGTAGATCAGGAGTGGACTGTGTGTTGTGAGTTGAGTGTAGCCTCGTTTTGAGGCATGGTGTCCTCACCTTGTGTGTCTGTAGACGTGTGCGTATCGGAGAGAGAGAGAGTGTGTGTAAGTGAGTGTGTGTGGGGGTGTATGTGTGTTTGGCCCAGCTGTGAGCTCACCGACATTGCCCCTGGCCTTGTGGTGTGTGTGTGTGTGTGTGTGTGTGTGTGTGTGTGTGTGTGTGCCACAGCTCTGTGATTAATGACCCACAGGCCTTGCTTTTCCCGCTTCCTTCGTCTCACACTGTGTCACCCACACCATCACGCGTCACACACACCATCAGGAGTCACACTAATACAGGGAGGCAGACTGACACTGGACCCACCCCCACTGGACCAACAGCCTGAGTACAAGCAGCCACTGCAAACACACACACACATACACACACACACACACATATACACACACATGGACACACACGTGTATCTACGGAGGGCCCTACCGACCAACCCCTGCCTATATGACAACCCTGTTCGCGTGGGTACTTGCACACTGTTAGGGTTTGTGTGTGTCAGTCTATCTGTCACTGCTATGCGGTATAACTATGTGAGAGAGAGAAAGAGCAGAGAGCAGGGTTTGCATGTGCGCTGGTTCCCAGCCTGTCGGTGGGCTGTCAGTCTGTGATTTATGGCTGCGAGACTCGGAGCAGTCTTGTCTGCCAGCTCAGTATTGTTACAACTGACAGCTAATGAGGCCCGACGTGCTTTCAAGCACAGCACTTAACAGAGGCCTCCATCTTCAGGAGTAACAGGCTCCTTTTCCTCCTATCACTCTCCCTCCCCGCCCCCGTTTGTTTCTTCTTCTGTGGTGGCAGGGCAGAGAAGGCTTCCAGCCACGCGAGCCCAGGGTCGGAGAGAGAAGAAGGCAAGCAGAGAGAGCTACATGGGAGAGATGGTCTCCAACAGTCCCACTCATCTCTCTCTCTCTCTTTCTGTCTCTCTCTCTCTCTCAAGCGGGCTGTTATAGTAGAAGTGATCCAGTGAATCAGTCGACACTGAGTCGGCTGGTTTATATGCGTGTGTTTCACGAACAAATCTGATTCATGTCAATGACAAAATAGAAACACCAATTAAAACTCTGTTGTCTTCAACCAGTTTTGTACTGTATCCTCTGCTACACAATCTCAGTTAAGCCTTGAATAGCATGACAGTTTAATGGTTCTGGTGTGGTTCTGACAACATATACCTGAACTCTGGAGCCAGAGCTGCAGTCCTCTCTATCTTCACCACCCGCGCTGTGTGAACCTCCTTTTATAATCACTACCAGAGTCTCTGGCAGCAGAATCCAGGCTCTCCCTCCCTCCCTCTCCCTCAACCCACCCTGTCCCTTTATCCTCCTTCTGTCTCTCCTCTCTCTCTCTCTCTCTCTCTCTCCCTGTTCCTACCCCTCTTTCTATTGTCTACTCTTTCAACTACTTCTCTTCCTCCTTCTCTCTCTCCCCTCCCTCCACCTTCCCTCCCATCTCTCCCTCCCCTCTCTTGTTTATCCTCCCCCTCCATCTCTCGCATCCTCCCTCCCTCCCCCTTCCCTTTTTCTCCCGCAATCCCCCTCCTCTTCTCTCCCTTTCTCTCTCTCTCTCTCCCCCCTCCCAACTCCCTCTCCCCTTTATCCCTCCACTCCCTCGCACTCTCAACCCCCTCCCTTCCCCCCTCCCTCCCCTGGTTCCTTGTCAGTCGTGATTAATGGCACCAGGGCCCTGCCGCGGCTTACGTTGCCACTTCCAGCGATGTTCCCTTGATACTTAATGAACTCTGACAAACTTCTTTTCCCTGGCTCTGTTGTTCCTTTTTTTTTCCTCCTCCTCTTTAAAATGCACAACACAGATATGCCACTGAAGCACCTAGGGGTAAGGTCTGGCCTTTCATACTTCTCAAGCCACCGAGGTTTAAAAATAAAAATAATTTTTTTGCCATTCCTTGTACGTGTCATGACCCCCGACAGGGCACCAGGCAGTTTGTTAAAGGATCGTTACTGGTGTGTCAAAACAGCCTCCGGTCAACTCTCTGTCTTATGAATTTAATTAGTCGCCTGGCTACATTTGCAGCATTTTCTGCGGTGCATCAGAATCCATCAACGTACTGTCAGTTTCTTTTCAAATTAGGTTCAGACAGTTAAGTTCGATATCAGATTAATGAACCGAAGAATTTGAGTTTTACAGCGGTGTTTAAAAGTCATTCTTGAGACAGAAAAGGGACAGTAACAGCAATGTACTTGACTGAGAATGTCCAGACCAATACAAGTCTTTTGTCGCCATCTGCTGGTTAGCAATCGACTGTAAAACCATTGAGCGTAAACGTCATGATGACGTTTTATGTAAAACGCGGAAGAAAGTCTTAAAGCAGGTGTTGGTGTATAATTTCTCCGTGTATGAACACTTGGATTGATCATACAGGTAATACAGGGTCTGTTAGAACACGTATTGTTCGTTCACAAGTAGCAAATGCGAATGATACATGTTAGTGTTAGTTTTAGCCAGCACTTTAGCAGCACGAGCTACGTTTGTTACCCTCCACTTAGGTACCGTAGGACTGATTTTCAAAAAGGAAGCTAGTTAGCTTACATGCTAGCGTCCCTTAAATGAGCCTCTTGTCTTGTTATTAAACGTTGTGTCTACAGGGTTGTTACAAACACAGTGAAGATGAGACTATCAACATACTTAGTTTTCATAAATATGACTCGTTCAAATAATACGGTTGCTATAGCCAGTTACAAAAAGCTGACAGTGAATGAATTGGACAATTCACATTTTGCGCGTTGTACAAGGTCCACGACCTCTGGCTATTATTAGCCATATATAGGCTTTGTTTCTTCTGTGTACTAAGCTACTAGTTTGTGCCATTGCCTATGACGATGCGTTTATACTCAAGCGAAGATCGTATCATCGCAAAGGGTTGAGTCTTCCCTTTGGAGAAATTACCTTTGACACCTGCCCCAATCCTCTTAGAATGCGACAAGGTCAGCTCCTGCTGATGTCTTAGCTAAGCTCATCTGAGGAGTTTAACTTGCTTTTAAGATGCAAACTCGTGTCTCACACATCTGTCGCGACCAACGTTTACGTTAGTATAGGTACTCATTTGTAATCAAATTTCTAGGCAGGGTATGCAATTACAAATAGCATGCGTTAGTGGCGATCACCGTTGTAATTAATTGTGTTCTCCACTTCCTAGGATGGCACAATGGGGTGCCATTGCCTCAATTATCTTAGCTATTGGAGGTGCAGCTCTCTTCTCCTCTGTGCACAAAATAGAAGAGGGGCACACTGGAGTTTATTACAGGTAACTTAGCTTATCCTTAATTTCTACGGTTGACATTGATACTGGATTGATGTCTACTTTAATCTGTGTGTGTGTATCCGTGCGTGTGTGTGTGTGTGGTGTGTGTCTTTGTGTGTCACAGAGGAGGAGCTCTCCTGACCACCACCAGCAGCCCTGGCTTCCACCTAATGCTTCCCTTCATAACCAGCTTTAAGTCTGTCCAGGTAACACTGTACAACCCAAGCTACTATACCTGCGTCCTGGTAACACTGAACACCCATACTGTGCCTCTGTACAGGTGACACTGAACACCCCAGCTGCAGTACCTCTGTACAGGTTAAGATGTTAAACACATAACAACCCTTGATTTTCGAAGTGTTTACATTTTCAACCCTTTGCCTTGTAGACCACCTTGCAGACAGACGAAGTGAAGAACGTACCATGTGGTACGAGGTAAGAGTTTCCCACTTTTTACGGATTCTCTCACCTTATCTTCAACTAATTTACAATAGGTGTTGGTCGTCCTCTGACGATGGCCCACCTATGATGTACACATGCCCTGATGTTGTTTTTCTTCACCCAGCGGAGGAGTAATGATCTACTTCGACCGGATCGAGGTCGTAAACTTCTTGGTACCTGCGGCAGGTAAACAAACCTGATGCAAACAAACCAAACAAACAGGATCTTCTCATATACACGAGTTGATGGGTCTCACTGAATTTACCACCTCTTGTTGAAGCTGGATCCCTCCAGAAACCCTTGCAACATGACACGTTGAGTCAATCACATGAAGGAAACGAACGAAACGTAATAACTCTGATTTACAATGATAGATCGCTCCCTCGATTTCTAGACATTGGATTTTGCGCCGGTCGAAAGAGCGAGTTCTGTTGTGACGGATGTGTGCACGTGGAGCGTGGGGGATGATGACCTGCTGTGTTGCGCTTTCCCGTGTGGCTTAACTGGGTGTCTGCTTCCTCCCTCGCAGTGTTTGATATCGTGAAGAACTTCACTGCAGACTATGACAAGGCCCTGATCTTCAACAAGGTCCACCATGAGCTCAACCAGTTCTGCAGCGTGCACTCTCTGCAGGAGGTCTACATCGGCTTGTTTGGTAAGAAACGGCTCCGCTTGGTACCCCTCTCTGTGAACGGACTCACACTCAGTATGTTTTCAGTCACTCACTCCCCCACACATACTTTTAATCCTTTCGCCCCTGGTCTTTCTCTTCCCCCTTATGTCCCTTTCCATCCTCCCCGCCCCTCCCCTCATGTTCCCCCCTCCCCTCCCCTCTCTCATGTTCCCCCCTCCCCTCCCCTCTCTCATGTTCCCTCCTCCCCTCCCCTCTCTCATGTTCCCCCCTCCCCTCCCCTCTCTCATGCTCCCCCCTCCCCTCTCTCATGTTCCCCCCTCCCCTCTCTCATGTTCCCTCCTCCCCTCCCCTCTCTCATGTTCCCCCCTCCCCTCTCTCATGTTCCCTCCTCCCCTCCCCTCTCTCATGTTCCCTCCTCCCCTCCCCTCTCTCATGTTCCCCCCTCCCCTCCCCTCTCTCATGTTCCCTCCTCCCCTCCCCTCCCCTCTCTCATGTTCCCCCCTCCCCTCCTCTCTCTCATGTTCCCTCCTCCCCTCCCCTCTCTCATGTTCCCCCCTCCCCTCCCCTCTCTCATGTTCCCTCCTCCCCTCCCCTCTCTCATGTTCCCTCCTCCCCTCCCCTCTCTCATGTTCCCTCCTCCCCTCCCCTCTCTCATGTTCCCTCCTCCCCTCCCCTCTCTCATGTTCTCGCCCTCCTCCCTCTCTCCTTCCCTGCCCATGATGCCTCAGATCAGATTGATGAGAACCTGAAGCTGACCCTCCAGGAGGACCTGACCAACATGGCTCCCGGTCTCATCATCCAGGTGGGACTCGGGAATGAGCTTTGGTGGTGGTCGTCATGGTAGTAGCTGTACTGGAGAAGTAGCAGTTGTACTAATATAATGTAATAGCAGTAGTAGTTGCTGTACTGTAGCACAGTAGTTGTGCTACAGTACAGCAACAGTTCTAGCAATAGCAGTAATAGTAGCTGTATGGTAGTATTAGTTGAAGTATTAGTAACAGCAGTAGTAGCTGTACTCAATTAACAGAGTGGAAGTGGTGGTAATAGTTGAATACGAGCGTGCTAAGAGGAACAAAGCAGATGCTAAACAAGGTCCGCTTCATGATATCTGGCACTGGAACATTCTGTCTTGCAGTAAAAAGAAAGGGAGAACTTATTCCCCCTCCTCGCATTTTCTCTTCACTTCAGTTTTACTGGTCCAGTGGAGCCATACAGACGTCAGTGGCTTAAATCCCAGAGAACAAACAAACAAAACAGCAGGCTCCCTTCAGTGTTGCTAGGAAATAATAATAGCTTGCATTCAGGACACACTGTAGATAGTTTTTTTTGAGAGTTTTGTACTGTGTTGAAATCTCATTGTCTAAATTAGGGTTGCAAAGGGGCGGAAAGTTTCCAGTATTCCCGTATATTTTGCAACCCTAGTCTCAATGCTCTTTTTACATCTCCAAATCTCCCTTTAATACCAATTTAATGATGCCCCCCCTCCCCTCCCTATTCCTAATCTCTGCTTTTGATGATAAATCCATCTCAGATTTTTATTTTTAGGCTGTCCGCGTTACGAAGCCCAATATTCCTGAGAGTATTCGCCGGAACTACGAGCTCATGTGAGTACAGCAGGTCACGTAATTCTCCTGGCTCCCTGCAGCGTTCTGGGTTCTGTTATGTTGGTCAGAAGGGGCCTCTGAGGCAAAGGCTCTTGCTGGGAAAGTGAAGGATTACTGTTCAATGTTTATTCAAGTCCATCTGGAAGTGTGAGAGCCTTTGGATTTACTGTTTGTATGGGCCACGTTGAAGGTCTCTTACGAAAGAAGCGTTTAACCTTTGTTTTAAACTTCCTGCTAAGAATACTGTTTTTATGAGGAGGCGTGTGTGTTTGTGTTCCGTAGGGAGAGTGAGAAGACCAAGCTGTTGATTTCTGCACAGACTCAGAAGGTTGTGGAGAAAGAGGCCGAGACCGAACGGAAGAGGGCCGTTATTGGTGAGCTGGTTTTAACGACGGCTTTAACAGACGTTCCATCACGCCCCGCCCCCCCCCCCCCCCCCCCCTCAACGTTTCTTTTCAGTTGGAAGGGAAGTTATGTAAGAGACTGGCTTTGAATGAGTCTCCCTCCCGCTTCCTTCAGAGGCGGAGAAGGTGGCCCAGGTGGCGGAGATCAAGTTCTCACAGAAAGTCATGGAGAAGGAAACGGAGAAGAGGATCTCTGAAATTGACGGTACGTGTGCCTCGGTGTTAAATAACCATTTGAAATGTCTGCTTTCCGACTTCCTGGTAAAGACGATATTCTCCAGGGAACCATCTTCCTCTGTGTGGGAGAGAACTACTGCCGTGGAGTACATAAGCTTAGATGACTCCGGTGGCCTTGGCTCCTCCCCTCGTCAGTTGTTTACCATTTCATGAGCCTGGCAAAAAAAAGTCCCAAATCTCTATGGACCTCTATGTCGGTCACTTTTGTCAGATTTACTGTTTTTGTCTTGGTTGTATTGGGGTACTGATGCTCTTAACTGTCTGTGACCTTTGACCTCTGGTTCACAGACAGCGCCTTCCTGGCTAGGATGAGAGCTAGGGCTGACGCAGAGTTCTACACTGCGCAGAGGCTGGCTGAAGCCAACAAGGTAGAGTTTACACACACAAGGTCACACAAGTTCATTCACGCACATACTATACGTACATACTGTACACACAGAGAAGACACCAGTGTTTCCTTCAGGATTTTCAGCAGACCTGCCCCCAGTAGTGGGGGCAGGACAGACCTGCCCCCAGTAGTGGGGGCAGGTCTGTCCGAACAAACCCCCTCCCCCCCCCAACAGAATAAAGTTCACTATATTTCGGAGCAGATTAATGTAATAGTCTGCGTCTAATAACTAATGTAATATCCCACATATTTTCGTCCTATTTCCCTTAAAGCAAAAAGACACCCCTTCCACTCATAAAGTATGTTTAAATGGCATAAATACTGCCAATTAATAATTGACGTAGCAACTTATTGTAAATGGTCAGTAGCCTAGCCTATCGATTAAGGTAGGCCACTTCAGCATAATAATGCACCTAAAATACAAACATGAGCAAGGGCGTTCAGCAAGCGCTATCGAATCAATAGCTACGTGCAATTTAGCTAGCAGGTGAAGAATACAAACAACGAAAATCACCAGTTAACTTAATTGAAATTTGCAAGAACTATAGACTAATACAACAACAGGCTTAAATGAACTGACAACACAAGTTATACGACTTGCAGTTCTCAAGGACGCACAGTGGCGCATGTGCCCGCTCGCGGTGTGAAGCGCGTGTCTGTGCTATTCTCCGACATGCACTCTAACAATCACTTCTGATAGACTGCCTTTTGTTCAGCCCTATTTCTAATACCGTGGCGGCTAAAATGTTGCCGTGGCGGAAACACTAGACACACTACCCTTCAGCTGACCCACACAACACCCGGATCACTAACCATCCCCCATCCCTACCCCTCCAGCTGAAGCTAACTCCAGAGTATCTGCAGCTGATGAAATTCAAGGCCATTGCGGCCAACAGCAAGATCTACTTTGGGAACGAAATTCCCCAGATGTTCGTAGACTCTGGAGGCTCTTCCATCAAGGACTCGGCTGCGATGGACGTACTGGCGGAGCAGGTCCTGGACTCGGACTAGAGGAGGGACAGACAGAGGGACAGACTTCCAAGGCTGAGAAAGCTGGAGAGAAACCCCAGACAGTGACACCATCCCTGGGACGGGGCAGCCTGACAGACACCCCCTCGAGTCCTGGAAGCTCCACTCACCACAGTGTTGGGAAGAACCAGTGTTGCTGAAACCAAGGAATTATGAATGTAGTCTGCTGTGGTCTTTCTGTAGGCTGAGAAATTAAATGTTGAATTGTTGTCATTTATTTTATTTTATTTTCTTCTTTGTATTTGTATTTTATATTTTATTTCTTGCACAAGAATAATTTAGAAACTGGATGGTATTGAGCACGTAAGCAAGTGTGTGATGTATGTTTTGTCAAAGCAATCTAACTAGGTAGCATTTTGTGTTTATTTTTAATTTTTAGTTCAGTTTCAGTGGACCCTAATCTGTCATACAGCCCAAGAATCTTAGAGATGTTTTTTGAACATCAAACAAGGAGGACAACTGTTGTTTGAATTATCAAGATACTTTTGACTATTCCACTAACAAATCTTTTGGAAGGTAGCCTCTTAAATTCACTCTTCTCCATGACAACCAGTGACTGCTGTTGTGTACCATGTGCTCATTCTGATTTCCTAAAAGCATGGTTGCTGGGTGACTAACACATTTAGTCACCACAGTACAGCCTCGCTGCATAACAGTGAAGACTACTTGAATGATCAAATTGGCAGCATTCAACAATACTGAATTATTTAGCGATGAGGAAATGGCGTCATTGAGTGGGATGTCAGAGAGAACTGATAAATGCACTGTTGGAACCAATATTCTACCGGAAGGCAGTCCTGTTCTGAAACTCTATTATGTTGAGATGAATAGAACAGTTCTATGGCGGTCTCTGACTATGCCAACTCCAGCTCTATGCTCGGGTGGAACTAATGGAAGCTGAAAGTGCAGTCGGTCTGGTTTTAACTGATGTTTAAGTAACTATCAAAGGTTCCATAATAATCAATGACTGCATTTCCAGGAGATTGAGTTTGATTGTTGTCTAACTGTAACATGGACATAGAACTGTAATGTTTCAAAGGAAAACTAAGTACCAAACAAAAGTTAACTGTCAAGTGCTGCTCATTCCTGAAGAGACAAATCTCTTCCATGGTCTTACGATGATGATGATGATGCATGCTACTGAGATAGTTGACCAAACCTCTGTTTTGTTTAGCAAATAAACGTATTTGGTTGAATTGCATAAAATTGCTTAGAACTGTCTTTTATGGCTTTGTAACTGCCATATTTCCCTCTGGAAAATTATATTTGTGTGTGTTTTCCCTTATTAGGCTATGTAATTGGGTAAATGGTCAGGGTGGCTGGGTTTTGGAAATACAGCTGTCGAATGTTTAGACTTAGTTCCTTCATTTTAAGGCTGATGTGATTCATTAATTGTTCCATTCAAGTGTCACGTTTGTCCGTGGCACATTGATTCGGTTTTTGTGTTGTTTGTTGTCTTGTAGTTCTCTCACTAATTGGTCCGAAGGCTGAGTCGCTTCCATGTTAGTCTCCGTTATGATCACTCAGGTTGACTTGACTGATAATGACTTGAAAGGGAACTCTTTTTTGCACTCGGAATTTAATCGTTGATTGCGCAACCTTTTGTCATTTGAAATAAAGTAATTTTTGCTTTCTCTTCTGGTGTTAGGCTACTTTGATTTGGTGAAAGGCATACTGCAAGATTTAATGTAAAATAAAGAGGTTCTGTTCAATGATATGTCATCATTAAACATTTTACTTGGTTCTAAAACATCAGCTGTAGGCCTATTGCCCCATGGCAACACCAAAGATAAGTTATCTCTGATACTGTTAAGGTTAATAAATGACACGTTGAAGCCTGCTTATAGCTTTGCATTCTTTTATTAGGTGTGTCTGACATTGGTGTGCCATTTAGCCTTAGGTGGCTATATCCCGCTATGTGCTTATACGCGTTTAAGACTTTTACAAGAGCTGAATCATAATGTTCTCCGAGCGCTACTTATTTATTGGAATCTTTCTTCTGCAGAGACCCTCCCACCCACCCATTGTAGTAGGCAGGGCTTACTAACAGCGTGGACAGATACAAAGAGTTATTTAAGTTGTTATACTCTGAAATAAACGTTTTATTACTTCAACCAGCGTTATCGTCATGTTATAAAGCAGGATCTGCGTTTTGCAATTAAGAGACCATGGTTGGTGCTAATGTCATGAATAAAACGTTTGCCCATGGACGTTCAGATTATTTGACAGAGTACTCCAGTCTCCAGCCACTTTGGAATAACCTGAGAGGACGACAGAAGATACTCCTCTCTCCTTACTTACCCGCTGTCTTTGCTTTCCTCGTGCACCTACTTTTCTGCACACCTTTCCTGGCACTTGAGACACTGGGATGCTTCTGGCCGCGGGTCAATTCATACAAAATCACAAAGACTTCTGAACCGCAAAGCCTGCGTCGATGGTGGGATTGTTTTTTGAGGATACTACTGAAATATATTTCAACTGTTATTCCTGCAACTGCGCTCTTTCAAAGTTTGAGGACTCCTGTGTGTCCCGAGCTCGCTCCATCCTGCAATCAACTTTTCTTCGAAGTTGTCGTGAGCTTACTTTTGTTTGACATGCTATTCTTTGCATGGCATTACACCATGCACCGGTGAGTTTTTAAACTGGCAAAGTTGATGTTTTACATTTTAGTGGCTTATCTTTCTGTAGGGTTTTCAATATAATAAAATAGTTTGAAACGGTGGGATATAATAAATATATATTGATGCTTGAAAATATAAACATGTTGATTCGAAACACCTCGAAAATATCTAGGTCTATAGTGCACAGTATAATATAGTCAGTATTTAGTAGGAACAGGATATTAAATATTGTAGTGGAAGAGTTGGGTGCTTTCCCAAAACGTAACTTTCATGTGATGCTAAACCCAAAATACATATACTTCAAAAAACAACATCCAAAAAAGTATGGTAGCACTCATTAACTTTGATGAAATAAGAACAGGGACAGTGCCTGAACCTGTTTTCTGGTCCCTAGAGTACCCTGTCTGTATCGATGGGTCCATTATGTTCACCACCAAAACCGGACTCCCTTTGCCCTGGCGGCCCAGGACGCCAGCCCAGCCGAGCTCCTCTCCCTGCTCATCCTGGCCCTGGTTAGTGCTCACCTGGTGGGCTGCCACCCACTCAGCGAGGCCCTGTTCCACCTCCTCAACACCTGGCTGGCCGTGGAGGACCACTGTGACTACGACCTTCCCTGGGCCTTCCACAAGCTGCTACCCTGCATGGGGGGGGCCCCCTTCCACCAAACCCACCACCACAAGTACAGGGGAAACTATGCCCCCTACTTCGTACACTGGGATTGGCTGTGTGGGACCAGGATCACCTAGCCTGAAAACCGACCCATCTATAAGATCCTGGTTTCTTTGCTCTGTCAGAAAGTTGTGGACACCCATTCAAACATACCTTCGGCATGAAAAGTTCAGAGCTGATCCCAACCGTTTATCTGATATGGGGAAGGTTGAACTGGATAAACCACCTAGATGGTGTTTTGTTTCTCTGATTGGTCTTATCAAATTCTATTTAACTGCACCCAAAAACTAATTTTGCCCTGTGCCCCTTTACAACACCCCTTGATTAAAGAATGAACTGAGAGGACCCCCCAGCTATAAAATGAGACTTTGTTCTGTGGCGTGTTTGGAAATGCCAGGGTCAAACACACATTAAACACATTTAGCATTTGATCTGAGCAGCGCTTATGATGGTCAGTTGAACTGTTGTTCGTCTGAAGAACACTTTTTATATCTATTGCATCTATCTAACACAACTACTGGCTCACCTCACCGACCGGTGCTTTCGGTTTAGTGGCACCATGGCAACAGGAGCTCCTCTCTGGCTCCACCAATCCTTGAAAAATATACCTGAGCACCTGGCACCTGCACTGTGGAATTTTCCCCAAATACCTAATTTCATAATCTCATAATAGTTTATTACCCACTCTTACTGCAATTGTTGGTACATGTATGCATGTTTGGGAGAGAGATGAAGGAAGGGAAAGATATGTCTAACAAATAGCACTGCGACTACAGATGTCTCCTGTTCTGTTAAAGTTGAAGGTTTTACTAGCAGTGACTGCGATTTTGAGTCAGTTTCTTTGTCTGGGAATACGCAGTGTCATCGACCGCAGGGAGGTTTTCATGGGCCAAACCCAAACCAGATGTTTTAGAAGTCTTGACGAAATCCAGGAGTTGGTATTATTCTGCCTTAACCTCAAACTCATGCTTCGGTTGTTTATTTGCAATTAAAATCCAATCATCTTAGTGATTGTGAGAGGTCAACGATGAGAAAGAGTTTCGGGCAACCTTCCATGCACATCCGAATCTTCCTAGGGCCGTATCAGTTCCACTTGGGCTCCAAACCACAGGAGCGTTGGTCACATAAAAAAGTGTTTCAAAGAGAAAGATCGAAGAGGTGAAAGTTGCTCAAGCCTGCTATACTTCATGTGACTACCATAGGAGCTGTATAACACAGACTTACACACCAACCTGGCTCAGTTGCACAGACTGTTTACGTCCAACTGTTTGAACATAACATTTCATTTAATCCATTGATTCAGTTATGATACAGCATTTTTGTTACATTTGTACTTGTTATAACTTGTGTGTAGGGGTGTACATTTCAGGAGGACTACTGTCAACTTGTGAGATGGGTGTATTTTGTCCTGTTGTCCTTACAAATAATGAACAATAGTTTCAGCTTATGTTTGTGGTCAAGGTCCCTTTTGTTTCACACTCTTCTGCAGCAGTTATTCCTAACTAACCCTAACCCTAACCCTAACCCTAACCCTAATTTACATTTAGTTATTTAGCAGACGCTCTTATCCAGAGCGACTTACAGTAAGTACAGGGACATTCCCCCGAGGCAAGTAGGGTGAAGTGCCTTGCCCAAGGACACAACGTCAGTTGGCACGGCCGGGAATCGAACTGGCAACCTTCGGATTACTAGCCCGATTCCCTCACCGCTCAGCCACCTGACTCCCTAATAATTGTTTAGTCGTCTGATGTGTTTTCAATATGGGTGGCCTTTGAGAAGCGCTTTGATTGCCAAGCAACATAGAACATTGAGAATGTGACTCTATTGCAGTGGTTCTTAACCCCGTCCTCAGGGAACCCCTGTCCTGCATGTTTTAGATCAGTGGTTCTCAACCCTGGTCCTCAAGTACCCCCTGTCCTGCATGTTTTAGATGTTTTCCTGCTCCAACACACCTGATTCAAATAAATGGATCGTTATCTAGCTCTGTAGAGGTAACGAGCATGCATTTGAATCAGGTGTGTTGGAGCCAAGAAACATCAAAAGCATGCAGGACAGGGGTTCCCTGAGGACCAGGGTTAAGAACCACTGCTCTATTGTGTACTGACTCCAGAGAATCCTTGATGCACCACTAGAGGTCATCTAAGTCACATCTTTCAGACGTCTATAACTATACTGTACTCTCTCACACTATCGCTGTCTCTCTCTTCCTCTATCTCATACACACACAGAAAGTTCCCCATTCACGCTCAAGAAAAAGTGGTCACCATTGTCTGTGCTAATTACCGTTTGTGTGACAGCAGCACATATACATTTTTATACCCCATGTTCATACTGTCATAACATACTGAAACAAGGTAGGTCAGTAGCGTGTGTGTGTCAGCCACCGCAGCTTGTGAATGAGCCGTGCGCGGCAGCGTGATGTTTATTCCTGCCAAGGTGCAGCCTCCCCCTGTAACGACTCTGGAGAACTTCGACACACGTAGCTTCGCCACGTAGCACGGACTCGAGAGTGACCTCAGCACAACATCCTCCGGACCCTCGTCTCGGGCTCACATGCCCGCCCGTTATCTCTGGGAATCGGCGGAGGACGAGCTGAATAGAGGCAGCACCCTCCGTCGTACGCCTATCCTCCCATGTCCTTATTACAGGCAATTAGGAGGCTTCCGCCCATGTAAATACAAATACGAATGTTCCTCACGTTCGTTTTCGCCCTCAGCCTCCTCCTCTCTCATAAGAGAAGGGAAGAGTGCCTTAGCATCTCGATCCCTTTAATCATACCCTCCGTTTCTTTATCTGCGATACGCCTTTTCATGTCTTTTATCCGTTCTTCTCCAGAGGTCGTTTTCCCAGAAACAGAGAAGGGATCATCTGGAAGCTCGTAAACAGCCCACGTAGGCCTACACATGCTGTTGCACACTCAAAGTGCAGCGGCTGTTATTGCTTAATGCACATTTGCAAATTGCTTCCAGATTGTGCATGAAACCACCCATGCCTATACACAGTCAGACCGGGACTTTTGTTGCAGATTTAACCCAGTGTGAGGAGAGAGATATGTTGTTATGCATTCATAAGTTATCAGTTTTACAAAGACTTCCCATTTCAACATATTTCATGAACCCCAGCCAGTGGCTGACAGTGGCCAGACCTGTCTTTCTTCAGTCGTTCTATAAATATTCAATTAGCGATCCTACATGCTAATCCTGGTATGCTAGCCTGTTGACATCTAGTAATTGGCCGGGGTCCTTGCCCTCTGCTCCACAGCCATTTTTAGATGACCTGCACTTTCATCTGACATGAGAAGTCAGTTCTTGCTTCCCACTGTGCTTGTTTTCCAAACGTCTTAGTGCACTTGTTATTAGTGTGACATTGCCAAATTCTAGCGTATTTGGCTTTGACAGGACTGCATGATACTGTAGTTTCTGTACAACAGTGTGAGTAGTCTTTTCAGGAAACCACATTCTTCGTAACCTACAGTAATTTCAAGTAACCCATGAACACAATACTTGTAATGAAAGTATTTTTTAGTAGTTTCAAGTAAATAGGACTCCTTTTTTTGTGGGAAAGTCCCAGACCGGCCGCAATGCTGGCCCCCGCTCCTCTTGCTCAGGAAAGCAAAGCACTACTCGTGGTTTCCTCCCCCTCCTTTCCTTCGTAACCCCCCTCGGTGTGTTGACATTGTGGACACAAGCCCCCTCAGAGAAGAGAGGGGGGGGGGGGCTGGAGGGCATGACGGTGCCAAGACAGCCTGGCATGCGCTCGACCCCCCCCCCCCACCAGACATATGCCAGTGTGTACAGTACACGTTATCTGGTTTCTCTAGGAGTTGTCGGTCTCCCATATTTTCTACTGTGCTAGTTCAGTAAAAATACAAGCAAGCCGGTGAACACACGACAAAACACATGTAGTTTTCTTGTTTAGAGCTTAGTCGTTTATTTACTGTACATGCCCTTGGTCTGCGTCGGTACATTCTCTGTGAAAAAAAGGTCAGCCAGACAGAGGCACGTTCTTAAAAACACAGATAGCGCCGGAAGCACGTTTTTCAGCATGTCTCTGCCCTTCGCAAAGCAAACACAGCCCTGCAGCGAAACTCTTGTTTTCCACAGCCCCGCATGTGTCTGTGGATCGTCAGAGTGTGTGTCCATCAGTCAGACCCATCCATTGTGTTCATTAGCCGGGCTTCCAGTCTGTTTCCCATGGTTCTTATGTTTGCCTGATGTGTGTAAACCACAGCCTGTGTGCTGATACGGCAGCCCTCCTGTCCCCATCATGCATCCCGCTGCCTGCCCCCGTCCCAGCATAATTGGGAGCAAAAGCTGTCGTCTGTGTAGTGCTGGGGAGTCAGGTGGCTGAGCGGTTAGGGAATCGGGCTAGTAATCAGAAGGTTGTCGGTTCGATTCCTGGCTTGACAAATGACGTTGTGTCCTTGGGCAAGGCACTTCACCCTACTTGCCTCGGGGGGAATGTCCCTGTACTTACTGTAAGTCGCTCTGGATAAGAGTGTCTGTTAAATGACTAAATGTAAATGTAGCGCTTGGGAAGAGCGAACCGCAGACACAGATGATTCAGTCTATATGGATTCATGTGGAAAAAAAAATATTTATGTTACACGCAAATGAGTGATCGTGAAGCTGTCTAAATGCCCATGGTTTTTCTTGCTTGGCCAAACTCAACGACACAAACAGGGGAGAATGGACGGCAATCACCTCAGGATCAATGTGACGGTCAACAATGTGTGTATATCCTCGTTATACCATTGTACATATTCATCTATTTACCATGGTAAAAATCAATAAATTAGTAAATAAATAGTTTTAAAATAACTTGAGCAGCAGAGGTCTGTCTGTGTTACATAGTTTAAAAAACAAAGGAACAGGCGCACACAGTGTGTCTCATGTCCGCACTCATGTCTCATGTCAGGGAGACTCTGAATGACGAGATGCACAGTTTCTCCTCTTATTCACACTTCCGGCTTGAGAGCTGTCCAAACAGAGAACTGGACTTTGCGATTGAAAGATGAGAAAAGGAGAGACGTAAAAAGAGAGAGTGGGACGGAGGTGGGGGAGGAATGGAGGTACTGTAGGACAGAGAGTTCAGCCAGTTTGGTCAGGAATTTGGACAGCTCTCTTCCCTATACCCCCCGGCCTAACCCCGCCCCCCCACTGTCCCCCCACCCTTCCCAGCACCCCGAAGGGCGTCCACTCCTCCAGACTTGAGTGGCAGCACACATGCTTCTCGGCTCCAACACCTTCTTATCGCCGCGGAGAGAGGGGGAGCGGAGGACAGCGGGAGAGGCTCGCATGGCATGTGACCGCGGCTGAAGTGGGAAGGGGCGGGGAGGGGGAGAGAGATAACCCCGGGAGGGGGGGTTGGGGGGTGAGGGGGGGCGCAAAGCCAGGAGATCCAATGGGCACGCTGGCCGCCCTTAGGAGGCCTGGTTCTGAGGCAGCCCAAGTGAAGAGCAGGTTGCCGGGCGCTGCATGTTCAGGGCTCAGCGCTGGAGGTCTGGGAGGTGACGGAGGAGGAGGACAGGAGGGGAGGAAGACGTGAGTCTGAGGATCAGTGTCGAAGCAGGAGAGCCCCCGCTCCCACAAGGTCCAGACAGGCCTGTCAGCTCCCAGCACTCGGCAGGTTCACAGCTCCTTTTCTCCCGTGAAACAAAGAGAAAATACAAACGGGCCGGCACAGATTGTACAAAGGGGATATCACAAACTAAACTTGAATGCGTTCACAAACAGCTGGCACGTTCCTGCAGCATTGTCAATTTCCGTCCTTTAGTTCCATGTCCCACAGCCACATCTCCTACCATCAGTTCCTTCCAGAAGTTCCTCTCAGTCCTCTCACCAGATTCAGGTCGCGGCAGCTCTGCAAAGTCTTCAGACGAAAGATAAAACAGCCCCATCTCTCCTCTGCTCGTCCTTCGCTTCACGTCTCCGTCCCGATGAGTCCTTCCCTCTTCCCGCAGGAAGACGCCCGCGACCGCCTTCTCTCCCCCTCCGCAGACGTGGGGGGGGGGGCGTGGCCTACCTGCAGCCGCACTCCGCCACCACCATCCCGTCGTACTTGTACTTGTAGGTGACCACGCCGGTGTCGTCCAGGTAGAGGAGGGAGATGGGCTCCAGCTTGGTGGGCACGCAGCACGCCCTCGCCACCTTCTGAGGGCTCTTCATGCTGACCAGCGTCTGCACAATGGCGTGCTTGGTGGGGGTGACGTGCTTGGTGAGCGGATAGGTGCACACGCCGTTGCACTCGAACGCCTCGTAGCCGGCCGGGGCCAGGATCCAGCTGTCCCAGCCGATGTCCTTGAAGTCGACGTAGAGCGGCTGCTTCTTGCACTGGTTGCCCTTGGCGTTGCGGCGGATCCGGGAGGCCGTGTCGTAGATGAGGTTGGAGCGCATCTGGATGAGGGACTCCTCGTCGTCCGAGTCCTCCTCGTCGTCCTCCCGCGGCCGGCCCGGTTGCCCCCACAGCCCGTTGAGGCCCAGGTCCTCCTGGAACACCGCCTCCGACGTCTCCTGGACGATCATCTCGTTCAGCTCGCGCTTGTCCTCGCGGTGGTCTCCGCTCTGGTCGTCGGAGAAGACGATCATGAGGGGTTTGTGTTTGTCCTCCGGGCCGGATTCGATCTCCATGTCTCCTCTGGGCCCCCGCTCTCCTCCTCCACCGCCGCCTCCCCCCTCGGATGCGGGGCGACCGGCGTCCTCGGAGCCCAGGTTGGCGATGTGGACCTCCAGCCTGTGGGTGGTGCCGTGCTCGGACCTGCGCCAGTGCTGGGCGGCGGCGGTCAGGTCGAACGCCTCCCAGCCGTTGTCTGTCTCGTAGACCTGCCGCGAGGCCAACTCCACAAGCTCCGCCCCATCTCCTGCTCCTCCTCCTGCTCCTCCTCCTGCTCCTCCTCCTGCCCCTCCTCCTCCGTCCCCCCGGCGGGCCTCCGCCTCGCCGGTCTTGTTGTCGTCCGCGTCCCGCCGTTCCACCTCGTAGACCGTGACCTTGCGGTCCACGCCGTCGTAGAGGTCACGGTCGGTCTGGACCAACGTGTAGAGGCGCAGCTGGGCGGCCGTGATGCGTTCGTGGTGGGGGACGGAGATGTTGAAGAGGAGGGGGTGGACCCTCACGCCCTGGGCTCCGACGCTGCGGGGAGACGAGGCTGCAGGAGAGACAGGAACACTGTGATCTAACGCTCCAGATAAAACACGATGCCTCGTGTTATGAACGTCCATAAACTTTTTACTGTTCACTTCAATACAAGTAATGAAATGCTTGTGTGTTTTGATGTATACCAGCTGACATATAAAATATTTCCTATATCTGGAAAGATTTTCTAATATTTCCAGTATTTTCTTGCAGTAGAAATGTGATAATAATTAATATAATTAAGCATGCACAAGAACAATATTATTCTCACGTTTAACTCATTATTTGGATACGTTTCTATTGAATTCCCTATAAAAACGTGCTTGCATTCACGTCGGCAACGATCTATTACACAGTGAACCAGTTTCCTACCTTCGTTTTTGAAGCTGCGTATGATGTTGGCGGTGGGCATGGCTGTGCGATCGTTGGCAAAGCGGTTGTACAGCTCCATCATGTACTCAGGGGGCTCCATGCGGGCAGAGCCAGGGCCCAGGGCTGGGGGCCCCAGGCCGGACAGGTTGAAGGTGCTTAAGAACTGGCCCCTCAGGCTCTCTAGGAGGCTCTGCATGTCAGCGTTACTGTCCTGCTCCAGGAGAGAGGGGTCCAGCACCCCACCGTGCCCATCCCCCAGTCCTGGGGCCGGGCGATGCCTCTGAGGGGTGAGGGAGATGGGGCTGCCCTGGCCAGAGAGGCCCCCCCCCAGGAGGAGAACCAGGAGGGGGAGCAGGGGTGTGAGGGTCTGGGTGAAAGACAACCCGGAGACCCTAAAGTCTGCCATGGAGAGGGCTGTATATCCACAAGGACTGTCCAACAAGGACCCCGGTGACGCAGTCTAATCTAATCTCGCAATCCTTAATCCAAAGGTTGGAGACGAACGTGTCGATGATCCGCTGGTTGTTGGTGGTTAACCCTGGGTGTGCTGCTGCTGGCTCCAGGAGCTGGAGGAGCGATCAGGAGCTCCGTGTTCCTCTCACTGTGTGTGGTGGCCCCTCACACAGATGATCTGCTCCCGCTCCGGTTCTTACAACCTTTATCCTCAAACACACCTTTTGATGTCGGTTTTCTCAACAGTCGGTGTTCCGGATGAAGGGTGGTTGTGGCGTTGCTTCACCCGACATTGCATAGGCATCTCTTAGGTAGCTTCTCTCTGTGTCTCCCTCACCCTTGCATTCTCTCTCGCTCTCTTTCTCTCTCTCTCTCTCTCTCTCTCTCTCTCTCTCTCTCTCTCTCTCTCTCTCTCTCTCTCTCTCTCTCTCTCTCTCTCTCTCTCTCTGTCCCTTATCTATGATATGGTAGCCTCTGCATTTCTCAGGGCTCGTGTTGTCCCTGTGTGTGTGTGCGTGTGTGTGGTGTGTGTGTCGTTATCTCACAACTTCCTTAATGAGGACTTTGTAAACAATGTCCTGTAGCTTCTTCCTTGTGGAAGCGATATTTTGTTTGGGTGGGAACCACGGCGATGGTCTTCTTCTGTTTATTTGTTAGGTAAATGGTGGAAGTGAACTGACAGGAGTCCGCTCCATTGAACATTTCTGTTTGACAAAATATGTATAAGGTCTGCTGATCTTCAATATGTTTGTGTGATTGTGTCTGGGCAGAGGAAATGGAAATGTAATGAGGTGTGAGACCCAATCAGAAGGACTTCAAGATATCAGGGCTGGCTGGCTCTCTGTAAAACATTTAGAACAACTTATGAAGAGGACAAAACCATTTCCCAATGCCTAGTTTTTCACGAATAAGCTTCTAAGAGTTTACAGTTTGAGAGCACAGAGACAGAGTGTGATGAGAGGGAAACACAGAGACCAACACAGATCTTTGTTGTGTGTAAAATGATCCACAGTAGCAACAATATTCTCATTACCCCCCCACCACCACCACCACCACCGACACCACCACCACCACCACCACCACCACCACCGACACCACCACCACACCCTTACATCCCTTGTCCTCTCTCAACTGCCCTCCACCAAAGTGGACTTCCTCTTTTGGTACTGTAAGCTGCGGCCGCACACGAACATCAGGGAGGGTCAGGATGGATGGGTTATCTGGAACCCCCAGAGGCTCCAGGGTGGCTCAGAGGACCCCAGGATGACGACACAGGACGTGCGTCTCCCCCAGACTGCCCTCGTACCCTCCCAGGGCTCTGGAGACGGGGCGGCTTCCGGATGCCACGCTCCGCCACGGCCAGCGGAGGGGCAGGGCAGGAGAGTCGCGGGCCGCTCGGCCCCCCGAAAAGGCATTCCTGTCAGATTACATGGACAGCAGAGAGTCAGAGGTGACAGAGATGGAACCCGAATGAGTCAGGAGGGAATTCCTCTTCGGTGATCAACAACCTTCCCCTCCGCTCTCACCTCATCAGTCTGGGGGCGGGCCCTCCTGTTCCCTCTGAATTGTGAGCAGGACCACCGCTCCTGGAGAAGCAGCGATGGATTCGACCCCCCCCCCCCAGTCGTTGCAATGTGTTGACGTGAATTCGAAATCCCCTGTCTGTTTCAACCCTGGCATTCTGCTTTCCAGTTCTCCCGCCCCTGACCTGTGTTGATGAACTGCTGATACGGGCGACCAGAGCTGTGGGAAGTGACCAAGCCTTCCTTCCTCTGCCAATCAGCCGCCGGACTGACAGTTGACAGACACGCTGTTATCTCTCTGCTTTGCCTTACGCAACGCTTCTGCGCTTTAAAACCCTTCCCACCTTCCAACTCAGCCATAGACTCGCCTGATAGCGCCGTGGCTCTCTCTATCTCCGCGGCGCTTTTTCCCCCCCTCTTCTCTCGCTCTCTTTTTCTCCCGCTTAGCACGCGAGCCCATGCGGGGAACGTCCTGACACAAAGGAACATTCCCACCGCAGTCTCTCCTGCCCCCAACCTACACGCGATCTGTTTTGACCCACTATCAGGGCCATGACCCTGTCACAGGAAGGAATTCTCTCATACTGGAACTTCCTCCATCTCCACTCTCTCGTTGCTGTTTTCTCTCTCTTCTCTCTTTTTCTTCCCTGTGTCTCCTCTCCCGGTTTCTCTCTGTCCTTCTGGTTCTTTCTGAAGTGTTTCAAAGGAGGAGTGCCAGTCAATCGAGAGTTATTTATTTCATTGAATTACTTTATTTCACACAATAATATTGACCACGGTAAACGAGCGAATCAGTATGCCATTCCAAAACAGAAACTGCTCATCACAGTACAACTGTTCTGAACAAATTGAAATATTTCTATCTACGCTTGCTCCTTAGAGCAATGACCTGAGCTCACCAGTAACATATGCATGGTTACCAACTCTTCATCAAACCAAACACATTCATCTTTTCTCTCTCTTTTACTCGTACAATACTTCCTTTGATCCACAACAGCAATGAGACAGGCAATTCATCAAATGTTAAGCTTACAATGGTACCACCAGGTGATCAACACTGGCCGGCTTTACGAATCTCTCGTCTAACAAACACATCGACTGGCAACCCAATCTCCAGACCACTGGATCTGATTTTGAAAGAGGGACCATTGGGATGAGCGTTGATGAATGAGGACATGCATCGACATTCAGCCCGCGGCGAAGAGATGCGTGGTGACGAGGTCATCAGAGCTCCCTCTGGGACGGCTGGGTGACGGGGCTCTATGTGGGAGCTTGTGGTTCTCCGGCCCGGAGTCTCCTGACCTCTCTGTCCAGCTCCAGGGTGCGTCTCTGGGCCTCGTCCCGGCCGCCCTCGGCGCTCCTCGCACGGAGCTCCAGGGCGGCTGCTCGCTGACGCTCGGCCTGCAGGGCGGTCCGGAGCTCCGCCACGGTGGCGTTCAGCTCCGCGTTCTTCCTCTGAAGGCTGCAGGACGGGAGAGAGAGTGGGAGGGGTGAGGAGTGTGTTAGGCCTTGTTTGGGTGAGGTGTGTGTGTATGTACTTGTGTGACAATGTAAGGTCACGTATTCATTTTGCAGACACTTTCACATACAGGTGGGGATTGGACCCTGTGACGTCTTGATCTACAGTCGGATGCTCTACCGCTGAGCTGTACACGCCCCTATCTAACACCTGTCTACTGTTTGCTGATGGTACAAACCTGTTGAGTTGTTCTGTGTTGTTCTGACTGTCTGTCTGGTGGTCAACATTGCTGTCTGTCCTGGGCATTAACACTGGTACTGACAGGAGCGTGGGCCTTTGCTGTCGGGATGAAGCTTGGGCATCACTGCTCACTTGGAAGGCATCGTTGTGGGCAACCATGACATCACTTCCTTTCCCGGCTTCGGTTCTGTCACCCTCTTCTTTGGAGGTCGTGCACGTCTGATCCCCCCCAAACAGGGAGCCTCCGTGGAGGTCCAGGGTCTTAAAGATGTCCTCTGAGAGGGTCTTCTCCCCCTTCTCCTCACACACCTCCTGGATCTTGCTCCAGCGGTTCAGGGCCTCTGTCCTCCGGGGCACCCCAGCCACGGGGCAGTTGAAGCTGGGGAGGGTCTGGGTGCGCTTGCGGGGGCTCCCAGACCAGGGGTCCGTACCGGAGGGGGGCAGGGGCTGGAGGGTGTCCAGAGGAGAGGTTGGGAACCCCTGCTGGTCCCCCAGGGGGGGCGAGTCCTCCTCCTCCTCTGGCGACTCCGACAGGGACGCCTCACACTGGTGGGGGGGAGGGGGGGGCGAGAGGGAAAACACAGTACTTCCTGTCTTTAACATCTGAAATGGTCTTTAATGGACTCCTCGACTGGACTCCTTGAATGGAGCGTCGCAGCAATGCATTGTGGGACGTGTAGTGCAGTGGTTGTTACCTCGGCAGACTCCCAGCCTACGAAGCTGCGGGGAGCAGTGTTCTTGCTGGGGTTCTTCTTGCGGGGCGGAGGGGGAACCACGTCTTTGGAGGGAGGAAACAGAGCTTCGTGCTGCCGGATCATCACAGTCATCAGCTTCTGGATCTGGGGAGTGCCTGGGACCAATTCACAGCACACATTCACAGGTCATTCCATTGGCAGATGCTTTCATCCAATGGTGACAAGCGAGGGTGCGTACAGAAAGCTCAGTTACTCCACAGAAGTGCAGGGTTTTAATCGGATTTCAGTGGTTGGTGCCAAGCAATAGTCTGTACTTTACCCAGACAAATTGCAACAAGAGAATTGGAATGGAGGGCTTGTCCAAACTTGTGTACACATTGCTAAATACATGCTGTGAACCAACCATGGCTGCTTAGTGTATTTTGTGGAGATTATGACATACTTTGGGATCAGGTGTGATCTGCTGTGGTCATTCTAGACATGATACTGCAGGAAGGACTCACAGAAGATCCCCCACAAGCAGCTGTGAAGCAGGCAGGAGTATCCTCACGTTGACATGTTAAAGCCCACAGCCAAAGTGTGTCTTCCTCACAGTATGTCAGTGGTCAGAGTCAGGGAAGGCCTGTATTTACCAGGCCCCGTGCAGAGTAACCCCATCTCAGCTATTTGGTACGGTGAACGATTCGGACATCTCAACAGTACTAACCTTTCATCATGGTGATGGGATCTTCCACCTGAGGCTTGAGGAGGTTGATTCCAATAACCGTGGCCAGGTTCTCCACGCTCATCTTGTTCACCTTGGAGTTCAGCTGCACCTCGTACAGAAACCTGCCCGGCGACAGCAAGCACAAGCTGACAGACGTCCAGAAGTCCAACCTGTGCAACTTAAGACACCAGGGCACTGCTGGCGATGTGCGGGCGAGTGTCCAGGTGAGGAGGGGCAGACTGTGTGACGGTCAGAGGAGGACTGAGGCTCACCTGCAGATGTAGCTGAGAAGGTTGTAATTCTCTCTGGGAAGGAGTGAGATCTGCCTCTCCAGCTTATCACGACCCTAAACAGACAACAGATTCAAAACAATCGTTTTAGTTCTTTCAATTGTTTATCGTCTTTACTTTGTTTAAGATTTGTCGAAATGTTATCTAGAGACAATTCATGTTCATTCATTGAGACTATTTTTGGTTTGGGGCCGTGTGGGTTCTTACTGTTGCACTGTTCGGATCTATAAAACGACTGCTATCCAGGAAGTCTTGGTACTGGGTCCACGGCACCACCGGCTCTGGCAGCTCTCTCAGGTACAGTTTGAATAACGACGCCACCGTGTGGACGTCTGTGTCACTGCAGGCCACGACAGAGAGGACACAAAAAGATTCTTCAGTCTGTTGATTAATCACACATGCGCAGGTTAGAAAATGTTTCACTATCTTGTTTGGGCTCGTGGTTTTACCTCTATCTTACAATTTTAACTGTCTTTAGAAACATGATTATAATAAGGGAAGGGGTATACATGGCTTTGTGGACAAAGCACTTGGCTGCAGATCAAGAGTTTACAGGATAATATTTCCACCCGGACTGTGTGGATAAAAGTGCCTGCTTGGTGAACACGTTGCTAAAAATGGAAGGGTGTGAGGATGTTTGTGTGTGTCAGTGTTGAGAAACTGCACCCTTCTCTCTGTCAGGATGAACAGGATGTGGGCACAGCTGCAGAGAGAGAACCGAAGAGCGAACGTAGCACCCTCCTCTCTGCTATCATCTCTCTCATCTCTCTCTGGGCCCCGGCGCAAAGAAAACTCTGACTTATTTCGCGTCGGCGAGCCCGTTCTCTGAACGCTCGCCTGGGGGGAGAGAGAGTCACCTGGGGAAGCTGGGCCTCTCTCCTGCGTCGAAGGCGTCTCTGAACTGTTTGACGGAGTTGTCCTGTCCGGGAAGCCGGAAGATTCCCTCCTCACTCAGGCCGTGCTCTCTGATGTACTCGGCACACTTCTGCACCAGGATGGGCACCATGTGCGGGCCGAATCTCTGCTCGTACGCCAGCGTGTCGCCCAGACTCTTCCCGAACACTGGCAGGAGAGACAGGCAGGCAGGAAGACAGGGGTGTGTGAGACACGTGGGGCAGAGAGGACAACACTGAGTGTGGTCTGTGGTGTGACCTAAAAGCCTTCCAAACCGACCAATAAGGATGAGGGAAGTTAACACTCGCAGTCCAGACATGACAAAACCTGCTACTGCATATAGAACATGCCAATGAAATAACAAACAGTCTGAAGCCTTATGCGACGCACGCCCAGACTTGCCCCTGCTAATCTATCCCTTTGGTACTCAGTTTGTGATATTTGACGTGTGAGAACCTCCACTAGTTGGTACTCCGATGACCCGTCGCAGAGAGCGGACCCACTCCTCCATCTCCGTCTGAGAGGTTGCCATGAGAACGTACGGACAGCGCTCACGATCCCCACTGCTGCCTGCCACACAGAGAATGACACAAAAGGCGTATTTACATCTCGTCTGTTTTACAAGGTCCATGCCCTCTGAAACCGAAGGTATATTGACCTTAACGTGACCGAAAGACAGAGAGAGAACTAGAGAGAGACCGTCGAAAAGAACGAGAGGATGAGAGAAAGGGAGAGGGAGGGATAGAAAGAGAGAGAGGGCGTGATGGAGAGAGGGAGGAAGAGAGAGAGACAGAGGGCGTGATGGAGAGAGGGAGGAAGAGAGAGAGACAGAGGGCATGATGGAGAGAGGGAGGGATAGAGAGAGAGAGGGCGTGATGGAGAGAGGGAGGAAGAAGGGGGGGCATGTTGTGTACTCACGTGGTACTATCTCAAACAGGAACTTTCCTGGGTCGTCTGAGGTCAGCGGGAGCTCGTTGACTTTACTGAACCTCAGCTGGATCACTCCCTGAACACACATCCAGGACACATCACGTCACACATCCCCAAACCCCCATCACACATCCCTAAACCTCCATCACACACCCCCAAACCCCCATCACACATCCCTAAACCTCCATCACACATCCCTAAACCTCCATCACACACCCCTAAACCCCCATCACACACCCAGGACACATCACACATCCCCAAACCCACATCATCCATCCCAGAACACACATGCAGGATAAAAGCGCCATCACATCACATATACCATCACATACACCATCACATCACGCACACCACACATCCTTACACACGCAGAGAACATAAGAAGATATTCACCACATCCCCTACTTCTACCTTCACTGCCCCTACTACCCCCAGGGCTTACCACCAACAACCCCTGGCCCTCCCACAAACCCAAGGCCTACCACAGCCAAGCCCAGGCCCCACCATCACCCCTCTCACCTGGACTGGGCTCTCCTTATCGTCCTTCTGGTAGGTCAAGGTGCTCCCCCTCAGGACAAAGTAGCGCTGCTGCCAGTTCTTCACGATGGACCTCTGCTGTTTCTTCAGCCAGCCAGCCTTCACAGGCCTCTCCAGGGTGCCACTGGAGCCGGCCGAACCCGACCCAGGGCTGCTCTCCCCGGGCATCACGCTCTTTGACCGCGCTGGTCCACCACGGGTGGAGGAAAGAGGACACCAGCGTTAGGGATGGAGTTGGTCACACGGTCTGGGTGTGAATGTTTCAAACCAGATGTCCCTTGAGGTCCATTCAGGTCGGTTCATTTGAACATCAGATATCTGTAATTCACCGTGCAGTCTGAAACCTGCTGAGTGCAGTTCGTTTCGCCGCGTTTGCAAACGAAAGTGAGACGGCGTGATAAAGAGAGAGAGAGATAGAGAGAAAAAAGGAGGGCTATTGTATGGAGTTATTTGCGTGGTGACCCTGATAGGAAACAGGCTGCCACTGGTTGACCTGATACGTTTCCTGTTAGCAGCTAAAAGATCGTAGCTGTGATTGTTCCGTTGAGGGAAGGCAGTGACATAGTATGAAAGCAGATTAATATAACCAACAATAACAAGCACATGAGGGCAATCGACCAAGCTGTGTGGACAGCATTGACTTGATAATTGTCTTCATTTAGTAACCCACAGTACTGTATGTAAGAATAAAAAGCTGCCAATTCAACATGTTTGGTTTTCAGTATTGAATGAGGTAAAAGAAGATAATGAGAAAGGGAGGGAGGGAGGGAGGGGAGGGGAGGGAGGGAGGGAGTCAGAGGTGTACGTGTTCCAGTTGTGATGGAAGAAGAAAGCGAGGGATGGGGTGAGCGACGGGTGGTAGCTGGAGATGGAGGGATTGCGAGGGGTCTGCCTTCGCTCAGTTCTTCTGAAATTCACCGTAACCTTTAAGGCTAGATGAAAGTGAAGAAGAGAAGAAGATGGTTTCTGGTTTCGTAAACAGGAAGTGTTTGCATCATTGCTGGCGCACACCAACACTTTGAAGGCCCCCCACCTAGAACTCAGGGTCTTTGGTCTATTTTAATGGCATCCTCCCTCGACGAAGGGAACGTCAAAAGCGTTTGGAAGAGGTTCGGAGGCCACACACTGTGATGAAAGACACCACACCCAGAGAGAGGACCAACACCCACTTTTTTTCGGAGGAAGCTGATTTGTCATGAGAGCAAGTATACAGACCCGAAAGTCCCTCAAGCATTCTCAGGGACCTGGAGCATCAGTCTGAAGTCGCTGACTTTAGATCAGGCTGTTTTGTTGTACTTCAGGTTCAATACTGTCACCTCAAAGACCGATTAACGAACACATGACAAAATATAATGCACACCTGACAAGACATTCAAACCTGTAGGCAACTTAAAACAACACACGGATGAGTTTACTGAATCATAGTGCCAGATGTCGTCTTGAGCTGATTTCATGTGGCCTCCGTATAAAGTAATTGTACAGTTTGCATTGATAATAAGCAGTCATCATCACACAGCTGTACATCGAAGGATGTAGAAAGGAAATGTCTGCACTGGCCCCTTCTAAAGAGGAGTGATCACATAGGTTACACTGGCCTACATACACATGCATGCATACACTCACCCGGACACATGCATGCACACACGCACACTCACAAAACACACGCGCGCACGCACAGACACAGGGCTGCACAGTCACATCCAGCCCTCGGGTATTTCATCAACTTCCTGTTCTGAACCATGGGCCTTTCCTCAGAGGGGAACCGCACCTCTCCCGCACGCCTGTGATTGTGTGCACGGCTGGGTAAACGACAGCAGGGGCTAGATGGGTCATGCTGTTACATGAGGAGAAAACATCAAGCTGGACAGTGGTCCCACTAAGCTGAAAGAGATGCACCCGTCCTTATGTCACACAACTCATGACGCACCATTACAACATCTCCAACCAGCTTGTGGGTAGCTTGTGTTTTTCTTACAGTAATATCGGACAATAGTGCTCATAATGGATCTGGATGCCCCAGTCTTCCTGTGATGAAAGGTAGGACATTCGAGAGTCTTTATCGACCAATGCAAAACAGAATTTGGCTAAGGAGAGGCACAGACCTTGTGCGGTACACACACCTGGACAGTGTAACAGCACGGCACACACACAACACACACCTCTTTAACCCCAAAGAACAGCCCTGTCACACACACACACACACACCCTCATCCACACCAACGTACCCCATGTATCTGATGCTAAGACCTACGTGGAGACAAATTCATCATCCATGCTGCCACACTATCACTGGAGCAGCTTTGAGTTCAGGTTTGTCGATAGACTTACTGATTCTGGTTGTGTCAGCTTTGAAGGTGCTGAAGTCCCAGTTTTTTATCTTCAGTGACATTATCCTTGCTTCATAGAAAAAGGATCGTATTTCCCCCATACACACACACACACGCACACACACTATCTCTTTCTCTCTCTCACATACACACACACACCTTGCACGCGCTCTCTCATCTGCACTTTACCTCTCCGGCTTGTCAGACTCAAACCTTTTTCTGTATCTCATTTCCTACTTCCTGTGTGCTGATCATTCTTCTTCTTTTTTTTTCTCAACCCCCTTTTAGACGTGTCCTTTCGTGTTCTCTCCACTTCCCTGTGAGGCAGGTACTTGCTACGGCTTTCTAGTATGTGACCATGTGCCTCCAGCCTCCTGTCAGCTAAGACTTAGAGGCAGCCAGAATTTATAGTTTAAACATATTATTCACCGGTGTCTGTGAGGATTTTCTCTTTCAAATCGTGGCTTTGGTTTTCTGGGTAGCTGAATTCGAGCTGTAGCCCAAAAATGCAGTTCCTGACAGGTTCACGATATGAGGGTTTCTGAAAATGTGTCTTATGTTGATAAATATCTTGTCTGGAGTTTATAATAGAAGACGGAAGTTTCTGGTCACATGAGGGAAGGGGTGAATATCAACACAGACCAACATCTCCCTATTTCCCCTTTATTGTCAACATATGAGCCAGTCAAAGGCAAAGCACATTTCAGCATTATCAAAAACGTACAACTTATACATTTCCTAAACAAACACAACTGAACACAAACCATTTCACAATTGGATAATAAAGAATATCATTTTATATAAATTATACAACATCAACTCTAGATAGGGTTATCAGAATAAAAGCAAACAGTTAGATCTACGGAAGGAGTGTATGTGTGACAGCCAAACATAACAGGTCTCCCATACATTCTATCTATATCTATTCCAAGGTGTCCAAGAAAGATAAAAGTCATCTTCAGGTGATTAAAAAAATAGATTTATGTCAATTTAGCTGAGGAAAAAATTGCACAGAGGCATCCACTGAAATATCATGAATCTACTGGGAAGTGAAAAGTGCTCAAAATCCTTTATTAACGGAATTGATCCACCTGTCTATTATCTGTCCCTTAGTCGGTTCTTGGAACCGGGGGGGGGGAACGGAATGTATCGAAGCGCAGCAGAGAGACAGAGACAGACCAGCCCGCCCTCGCTGCAGCACTGGCAGAGGTTCAGCTGAACAGACCACAGGGGCCCTCCATCAACAGCTCAGCGCCCCCTGGTGGCTGTCCATGGCACTGACAGAGACCTGCAAGAGCCTCACAGAGCATGGTATTGCTGTCCGCCACTGCACAGACTCCCTTTAGGGATCCAGATTAACACACCTGGCTGATAATAACATGCCTGAAATATGACTTCCATCGGTCATCCCTCGTCCACTCGAGACTGGATTATGTTTGTTGTTGACGTGGGATGCTACAGATCACACACAATAGCTTCTAGTTCACACTGACAACAGTCCTTACCAGAGAGCACTAAAGCAGACAAACCAGGTACCATGGCGATAACAGAAATGACACACTTCTATCTATTTTCATCTATTTTAACACCTCTCGTCTTCTGTAGCCCAAATAGCTTAATACCATCAAAAATAATCAGTGAACAATTTGTGAACAAGCAAAAAACAAAAAGGGACAACAGTCTTCTAAACAATAGCATATATAGTATATTTGAACATTTCTGACCCTTCAGAAGAATCGTAAATCCTGGCACAACATAGAATAAAAATATATTAAAACAGTAACAAAACACATAGGTCAGCTACACATTCATGGCTTTTCAGTGTGATTGTGGAAGCTTAGACTGGAGTTGTGAGTGGTCTGCAGGCTGAACACATAGCTCTGTGACCTCGAACATGACAGGGCAGGACAACACGCAACTGTGGAGAGAAACGAGCTGTGTGATTGGTCCTCCTTTGAGTTTAAGAGAAACGAGCCGCGTGATTGGTCCTCCTGTGAGTTTAACCCGTGTTACTTCCCTATCCACTCTCCTCCATGGTAAGGGTGACATGCTGACGTATTGCTTGGTTCTATCCTAAAGCCACAAGACGTGTTTTCACCGCCTGAAAACGCAAAAAACTATAGCTTTAGTTTATCCACTGTGAGAGTTATTAAACAACGTTCGCTTTTCCCCCCCACACTCTTTAAATAGTTAACATGAGTTACCAGTGACATTGTACAAGCTACAATCCAGGGGAAAACTAACTTTGGACATGTGACATGAAAGTATAGGATGTGATTGGGCGACAGGGTGAGGAGAGGGATGACATCATCATTAGTAGATCAGTCCCCACCCCAGCCACATCTCTGTAAAGAAACACTCATCCCAACTTATCTGCGGGCACTCCCTGTTAACGCAATAGCTACATGAGGACATTAACATATATTCACACCCACACACATTGCACTTATATCAACAGTAGATCTGTATTACAGTCTGGTTTACATATGTATCAAGATAGAACATGGCAAATTCAGAATAACAAGTGTACAGATTATGGAAGTATCTTAAAACAGGAGCAGACCTGGCAGTGCATTATCTTAGCTTACTGAACAAACAAGCTGTGAGGAGTCTTAGACCAAGACACACTGCTGAGTCTAGCTGTGCCACGGTGAAACCATTCCGGCGTTTCTGTAACTATAACACTTAGGGAGGGTGTTTCCTATCACACAGTCTGGCAGGGATAACGCAGTACTTAAGTCACTGGTAACAAATTGTAATCGTTAAAACTATAGATATAGACATATGTCAGTGGTTTTAGCTTTTCTTATGAGAACCTCCACAGATCTATGGATGAACAATAATTGACCTTGAACACATGGTCATATAGTGACAGTTTGAGACAAAGTCGGCATCACGGTCACACTGCAAAACACCAACTTAGCTCAGAGCGGGCGGTAAACCGCGTCGCTTGTGAACGCTGCTCCCGTCAGTAACGCGTGCGACGTCGTGTGAGCACACCTCGCTCTCAGGGAAACACTTTCTTCCTCGACCTGGATTGTGTTGCTCTCTAATGACACATTCAATAATCCTGACTAATCCCTCAACGTACGCTCCAAATTTAGCCGTCCACACATCCCCCCCCCCCTCCCCCCACCACCATCCCCCCTAACCCCCCACCCACCCCCTCATGGCTCCAGGAAGGTCTGGCTGGATGCGGAAAGCCCTGAAATGGCGCCGAAAGGACAAAACCCAAAAAGGAGACACACAGGAGCAACACTGACAAACAGAAACATGTGCACGGTCCGACTGTGTATGCCCCAGAACAGCTGGGCATACACAGCCCACTGTCTCCCGTGGGGGTAAAACGGACAAAAGGGATGAAATGGCGAGATATCAATGTAAAAACACAACCACAGATATATAAATACAATGACGGCGGAAGCAAACGAAACATAAGCACGGACACAGTGTCAGCATATTCGAGCAGTGCATTAAAACACAAAATATAAAATAGGACATGTACCCTCAAATATTCACACACACGTCGGAGGTACAGGTTATCCTGTGTACACGCAGAAATGTAGGTACTATGGTTGACATGAGAGACAACACTCATACAGTCACTTACAGACAACCTGAAACACGGACAAAATATAACACACGCACTCTCACATTCATACACAACACGGAATGACCCAAGGCTTTCGTAGACTTTTGTTGTTGTTTGTTTTTCCTCGTTTGTATCCTTGCTCTCCTCCCACTGGAGCAGCAGGCGTCTGCGGGTGAGGGTGAGGCTCTAGGCAGCTTCCTCGCCGACCTGCAACAGGCCCCTCTCGGTCAGGTGGGTCTTCAGGGAGTTGAAGATGACGAGCTGCTGGTCCAGACGCAACGCCAGCAGCTGCTGGACCACCTTGGCGGGGTTGGGGCCCCTGGGCGGAGGAGGAGGAGGGGACTGTGAGAGACACGCACATTGACCGCACACCCACTCACGGTGGAGTCGGACGCCCAGGTCACATAAAAACATGCACTCACGACTCTCGTTCCCGTTCTCACACACACACACACACACACACACACCGCACGCACACCTACCCACCAAACCAGCCCGTGAACTAAACCCTTCTGATCCGCAACAGCGCTCCATTCAGTACGGTTCACCTACATCCTCCACAGCTTACCTGATGAAGCTGGCGATGTAAACGTTGACGAAGGTGGCCATGAGGTACTGGCAGTCGAAGCGGTCCATGATGCCGCCGTGACCAGGGATGGTGTCGGCAAAGTCCTGGAAGAGCAGCGGGCACAGGAGCCAGGGTCAGAGCACAGAGGGGGGCAGAGAACAGGGGGTGACAGGAGACTACAGTAAGGTCCGACACGGACACACACACACGTCGACATCCTCGCACACACGCACCTTGATCTTAAAGGCCCTCTTGAAGCCACTGGCAAAGAAACCGCCGAAGGGTCCCATGATGGAGGCGAAGGCAGAGAGGGCGATGCTGTGGATCTGGAAGGGGTAGAGACGAACCGTGGTCTGCAGTGAAGGGAGGGGAGGAGAAGGGGAGAAAGAGAGAGGTTAGGGAAGAGAGGGAAGGAGAGAAACGTTGAGTTCTTCAAGTGCCTACCCAGACCCAAGCCACAGGCACACTTCCAGTCGACCAGAACATCTAGAAAGTTCTCAAACAAGCAGCCCGGCCCAAGATCCAGGGCCAGACGATGCCAGCTGGGCCAGGAGAGCATCTCACCCAGCCAGTGAGAGACTCCAGCATGGCGGGCATCCCGTAGTCCTGCAGCACGAACAGCTCCGAGGGCTCGCAGTCCACCGTGAAGCGGTTGGAGTCGTTGTTGAACTCCACCGGGCACACGAAGTACTGGTAGCCAGCCATCACATAGGACAGCTGGAGACGGAGAGGGGGGGGGGGGGGGAGGGGAGGGGTGAGAGAGGGGGGTGGAAGGAGAGGGGGGGGGAGAGACAGGCAGGATTTTATAGACTGGTGAACACCAGTAGATGGGTTGGCGTTGGTGGCGGTGTTGTTGACGTTTTTCGTATCGTCTCACCAGGATGCCAAACACGACAGTGGCGAAGAACCCTCCGATGAAGCCCTCCCACGTCTTCTTAGGAGACAGCTAGAGAAACCACAACGCCACACGCGCAACATTACTCACAACCTGGGGGGGGGGGGGGGGGGGGGGGGGGGGGAATGCACACAGATAGCGTGTTGTCGCGGCGCAGGGAGGGCCATGTGGCCGCGGGGTCCGACCTTGATGAGGGGGGTGCGTCCGAAGAAGAAGCCGAACATGTAGGCCATGATGTCATTACAGATCACACAGGAGATGGGCACTATGAACCTGGAGAGAGGGGACGAGAGAGAGAGAAGGAGAGACGGTGAGGGGGAGAGACACCGATGGAGACTGAGATGCTGAGGCAGACAGAAGCAGAGAGAGAGAGAGAGAGAGAGAGAGAGAGAGAGAGAGAGAGAGAGAGAGAGAGAGAGAGAGAGAGAGAGAGAGAGAGACAGAGAGAGAAAGAGAGAGAGAGAGAGAGAGAGAGATAGAGAGAGGCGGTGAAATAACAGAAGTAGAAAGAAGAAACAAAGACTAACTCTTACCAAATCATGCCCTCAAACAGGTTGTGGATGATGAGGTGAGACTGTGTCACCACAATCAGCAGAGTCACATGAGTCCAGCCAAACTGAGAGAGAGAGAGAGAAAGAGAGATATAAACACTATAAATATATCTATAAACACAGCTTGATTAAATAAAAACACAGTGTCCTTTTTCTGGCATGGCACTGTCACTGAATATCCAACGGTTCCTGCAGTCCGTGGCGCTCAGCCAGCTGTGCTCGCCCTGACAGGGAAGACGTGGGGCTGATGTACACCTCCTACCGGTGTGCGTTCCCCAGCCAAGCCTCTGTCCTGTTTAAAACCAGGACCCAAGCCAGGCCCAGGGCCCAGGCAGCAGTAACAGAAGCTGAGGCAGGGCCAGTAATGAAGGTTCTGGCCCAGGCCTCTGCTGGGGGAGGGGGGGGGGGCTCTGGTTATTATGCAGTATGCCAGAGGGGTTGGGAGGGGGGTTACAGCAGAAGTCTCACCATGTAGAACTGCAGACGATAGTGCTTCTTCACCAGGCTCAGCACAAACATGCAGAACCCTGCAGACACACACATAAACACACAGAGGTTAGTAATGACTCCCTCACAGACACACACATGGATTATCCCAGCTTCCTTTCTCCGAAGTGACTGAAACAGGAGAATCAGTCAACAACAAATTAAGAAACACTTCAAATCAATCTATTCAATTCAATCAGCCTGCATCCATTTGACCAGGATCCAATTAAGGTACTGGAGACTTTAGTGCCTCTTCTCTCCCCTGGGCTGACATCAGTCTGTGTCCTCACCCTGCTGCAGTACGGGCACACTGCACGCCAGGGCCTGGCACTTGTTTTCATACAACTTCACTCTGCGAGACTCAGCTCTTTTCATTCATTAATGTCTCTGGGCGGATGACAAGATTGGAAGCACACTTCCTGGTCCAACAGGAGGGAGGGAGGGAGGCACCAGCCCTAATTTGCTTTTCACCTTGAAGGGAGAAGTGTGTGAGGCAGAGGTGTGTGTGGGGGAGAGAGAGGAGCGTGTGCGAGGGGAAGGGAGGGAGGTGTGTGTGAGGCAGAGGAGCGCGTGAGAGAGAGATAGACTTGTGACATTGCTGAAAGACACCCAGGCTTCTCTCTGTCACCACATCCTGTGTGGTACAAACCGTCCCACAGCAGATCTCACCAAGTCGTGCTGTTCAGCTTGCACCAGAGCTGACCCTGAGTCCAGAAGGGCTGAGCTGGTATACAGGACAGAAAACTACAGGCTAACCTTGGTGGTCGGTGGTAGGCCACAGTGCAGCCACACCCACAGGAGGTGTCACTTCCGCCATCTGGAGGACACGTTCTTTCTATGAACAGTTGGCGGTGGCGTAACTGGCGGCGTTTGCTAGGGGCTTGGCGAGCGTCTGACCTGTGAGGTAGAGGGCGAAGGAGATGAAGCGGTGGTATTTGCTGAGGATGCGAAGAGGCTCCTCCCTCTGCACCAGCGTGAAGAAGTAGTCGGTCACCGTCTCACCATAGAAGAAGTAGTTGACGCACAACAGGAAGTACCTGGGGAAGTGGGGGAAGGTTTCAGAAGCACACATACCTTCACCACACCAACTGCAAGCTAAGCAACGCAGGCTGACGTTTGCACTCTGCATGCTGGAAAACCCTGGTGTTTAGGCTACAGTCCTCTCACTGGTTCAGAGAGAAAAACTAGGTTTTCCACACCAGGTTTTCGAGACTCACTGCATAGCGACCACTGAGCTAGCACTACAATGGCTACAGACAAACTACAGACTTGTTTCATTTGTAAGTAATACAGTATAGCTATCATTTAGCACGGCTTAATGTCTATCACAACAGCAAATTTGCTACCCACAACCACCCAACTAACCTCAGCCAGTCTGGAATGGAATCAAATACACAAGATCATTATCATCATCTCAGTCAATGACACATACTGGAATGTGAGTGTGAGTGTGAGTGTGTGTGTGTGTGTGTGTGTGTGTGTGTGTGTGTGTGTGTGTGTGTGTGTGTGTGTGTGTGTGTGTGTGTGTGTGTGTGTGTGTGTGTGTGTGTGTGTGTGTGAGAGTGTGTGTGTGTGTGTGTGTGTGGCCTCACCAGCTCAACGTTCTGAACCAGGGAAGGTGATAAGAGTGGTACACGCTGTAGCCGATGGTGATGATCTCTTGGAAGCACTTTATCTGCACACACAGCACCTAAAAACACACACATCTGTTACAACAAACACAGCCCCTGAACGCACACTCACACACCCGTAACAACACGACCTTGTTTATCTACTCATTTTCCTATTTGCCATCTGTTGTCTTTGTGTGTTGATGGTTAGGTTATTTAGTTATCTGGTGTTTGTATGTTGATTTCTTTTTTGCTATGTTTTTTTCCTTTTCCTTTATCTGTTGTTTGTATGTTGATTTCTTCTTTGTTACATGCTTTTCCTTTTTTATCTGTTGTTTGGTACGTTTTTTTCTTGTGTGGACCCCAGGAAGAGTAGCTGGTGTCTTTGGCATCAGCTAATGGGGATACGAATAAAATCAAAATCAAATCAAATCGTAGGGGAATGGAGGGATCACGTACTATCATCATGAGAACGATGGGGCCCATGTAGATAATGAAGAAGAAGAAAGAGATCATGGCCAGAGTCAGTATCCCTCGAACCCACCAGTTCTTCCATCTGTGGAAACACACACACACACACTTAAAATAAGCAGTGACTTGGTAAGGACTTGACGTGGTAAGGCACAAACAAATAGCTGATAGCTCGTCAGTTACCGTGACGACAGTCCGGACAGGGCCTTGTTGAGGACCTCAGGAGTGTCGTCAGTGGACACAGGCACCTCTGGGACTCCCGGGTCAGGCTTGGTCTCTCCGTCAGAGCCCCCCTCCTTCTCAGAGCCCTGCAGGGAAGGACAGGGAGGAGGGTGAGCAGACGCTGCATGCTAGCTTCAGATGTTCAGACGCTACACGTTAGCTTCAGATGTTCAGACGCTACACGTTAGCTTCAGATGTTCAGACGCTACACGCTAGCTTCAGATGTTCAGACGCTACACGTTAGCTTCAGATGTTCAGACGCTACACGTTAGCTTCAGATGTTCAGACGCTACACGTTAGCTTCAGATGTTCAGACGCTACACGTTAGCTTCAGATGTTCAGACGCTACACGTTAGCTTCAGATGTTCAGACGCTACGCGCTAGCTTCAGATGTTAGCTTCTCCTGGATGCAAGCCAAGACACAAGAACTCATATCTTACTTAGTGCTCCTGCAGTAGATGCAGCCATGAATGTGAAAAGGACTGAATCTGAATTTGACTACATCAGAGTAAACATATTAACTTTGATGTAGGCTACAATGTCAATGTCAAATCATTTAGGCTATATAGTTCAAAAAACTATTAACATGAACATTTAGAAAATATGACCATATAAGTATATTTATTTCAGCTGCAATATTCAACAAGGTTTAATTAATGTATTGTTCTATTTTTGGATGAGAAACCACCTGGTGTTTCCATGCTATTAAAATGGCTTGAATCTTGATGACCCAAACTGCTTCTCCATGGCAACAGCCACTGAAGTGTGTCATTACCAGAGGACAGACATGTCTCTCTCTCTCTCTCTCCCTCTCTCTCCTCTCTCCCCCCCCCCCCCCCCCCCCCCCCATGTGGCCTTTAGGGATAACTACTACCCTATGATCCTCACAGGATGGAACTATGTATCACACACACACGCGCACACACACACACACACACACACAAGGGCTGACAGACAGAGAGCGGCTATCAAAGCAATAGACGCTCCAGGCTGAGGGGTTTCCATGGAGACCACATCCCGTCACTCAGGATGCCAGAGCTAAAAATACCTCCTTCTTTCACATCAACAACACTCGCGTTCCTCCGGCGACCCCAGTTCATGCTTCCTGTAAAGAACGAAGTAGCACTGGCCTCCGTGTTAGTCCCTAACAATACCCTCATCTAGCCCTTGGGTCATTTAGGATTCTATACTCTTATCGTATTTTGTGTTCTGAACCCTTGTTTGGCCTTCAGTAAGATACAAGCACATAGACACAACATCGGACATAACAGAATAAAAGGAGATTTACTTTGGGTTTACTCTAGCTAGGCTATGGATCTCCTAATGTGTAACAAAGCTTTAGATTAGCTATGGAGAGACTTAAAGAGAGGTGAGTGGACACAGTCTGCTTCCTCTATAAACTCCAATCTGCAACAGTGTTTCTAAACTGACAGAACCAAACAACAGGCAACTGCAATAATGCAGATCAATAAACTTAATCTGACCAGTAGAGGCCTGACTGGGAAAGGCAGCAACCACGGGCAGATGAACGGAAGTATAATGGATGCATTGCTGCTTATTTTAAGCAGAGACGCATGAAGCCATGAATTAGAGGGACGTTCAGCAGCATAACTCCAAAGTTAATCTAATGAAGATGCACAGAAGGCCCAGCTGTATGGGGAGAGGGCATGTAGGGAACCCAAGCAGATGTATACATCTCTGCCTGTGTTCGTAATAACTATAATAACTTTAAGTGTTCCTCTATTCTTGAAACTGCATAGTTGGGCTCTAAACTGAGGAGACTGAATGGGTATAACTCACAGGTGGTGCATTTGAGAACAGACGTACTCAGTAGAGGTTGCAGGTTCAAATATCCACATGTACGTCATCTTGGATAGAAGCGTCTGCTAAATGACTATAGCCTACATTCTACTAACTTCACAGTTCCTAATACACTTGACTGACGGACATGTTTGTGATGTACACATAGTACCAACCCATCTGATCTCAACCATTCAAATTAGAAATCAAATTCACCACGCCCCTTTTCTAATATAGGGAGCAACATAATTTGGTACCACATGATTACACATATTTATCAGTTTACATTAGGCACTGGCAAACTATCGTTGTGGTTTTAGGTTTGTGTTATACGTGAGAAATGTGTGTTAATGTTTTAACTGATGTTAATAGCTAGGTTGTAGCTAGCTACCGTTAAACTGGACTGGACACAGTCTATTTGCTGAGTGGAATAGCTCCTTGGGACGTTGACTGGGCATGTTGTGTTGGCCTAAACAATGGATGTTGATTGTTGAGGCATGATCTCAATCAATTGTGTCAGTAACGTACGATTATCATTGCGGAGATCCTTTGTTATTGTATGCAAGCTAAAACCTGACATAAATTTGACCGCGGATTGTGTAAATTCCAGGAATTAGACTAACCCGTTAGAAGTCAATGCTCTCCTACCTTGTCATCAGACTGTTGCTGTTGTAGCTCGTTTTCTGCCGTTCCACGATGCCGTAGGTCTGTCATTTCAAAAGCAAATGTCCGATGTTTTTGAAGCAATAAGCTAGCTATGTTATAATATTTTAGTTTACTAGCGACAACAACAAGTACTTAGATGCCCTGTTCGATACTAGATTCTCTCTGCCTCTTGCGTGCACGTCAGTCCATCTCATTGCTCCTCCCCCTTCTTTAAACAGTATGTTCAAAAACGTTGTACAGTTCAACGATGTATCGCAGTTTGCATCGTTTTAACGAATTGGTTTGAATTGACGTGAGAACGGGAAAATCCTAAGCGTTGTATGTTTTAATGTTGGGATTTAGTAACAACTGTCAGTACCAATGAAATAGTCTCTATGGTTAAAAATTCCCTATTGGCCACTGCTGTATTAGAATTATTTTGTGACTCTTCAATGGAATTGTAATTATTTTCTTTAACACAGTGTGGCAGCAAAGGGCTGCAAATATTCAGAAGCCTGACGGCCTACTGTGTATGTGTTTGTGTGGGTGAGTTTGCGTGTGTGTGTGTGTGTGTGTGTGTGTGTGTGTGTGTGTGTGTGTGTGTGTGTGTGTGTGTGTGTGTGTGTGTGTGTGTGTGTGCGTGTGCGTGTGTTGAGGCGATGCGGTTCAGCCCTGTGGCGTGACAGGGGGAGCAGTATAAATACTTAATAGTCTCCCTCTGAGTTGGCGTGAGGAGAGGAAACGGTTGCAGACAAAATAACAACTGCTTTAGCAAAGTCCTATATGGATTATGCCTGCCCACTTTATAACAAAAGTTTCAAGCCAATCTAATTAAAACCTCGGGAATCTTACTATACACCAGATATTCTGATGTTTTGCAACAATGTGTTTTATTTTTATTAAATGTGTCCTTTGATTTCTGTATAAATCCTCAGAGAGTAATTTGGCCATATCGGCATCTACTGATGGTTCCCAGTGATTCATGAGTCATGAACGACCCCCAAGGCACACAGACAGATTAATCAACCCATGTAGTGTGTGCAGCAGCCTGGCCTTCATCAGTCCTTCTCCACAGGAGCCCCACATCTAGATTCACATTCCTACTGGATTAATCAATGACGACCACTTTTAAGAAGTCAGGCCCTTCCATCTTTCACATTGCCACAAACATTTAAAAAAATAGGTCTATAACCTTACTGCTTCTCGAGAAGATCGTATGAGGCAAATTTGTATTTCAGTGCAACACATTTTATATTATATTTTAAAATATGACGGAATGTGCTATAACGTCTTTTCCGATCAGAGAATGCCTGGGGTGTTTGACACCCTGCGGAGCGTGACTGAGCTGCATGGATGTGCTTTACATTTACATTACATTTAGTCATTTAGCAGACGCTCTTATCCAGAGCGACTTACAGTAAGTACAGGGACATTCCCCCGAGGCAAGTAGGGTGAAGTGCCTTGCCCAAGGACACAACGTCAGTTGGCATGACCGGGAATCGAACTGGCAACCTTCGGATTACTAGTCCGACTCCCTTACCGCTCAGCCACCTGACTCCTGCTTTAGTCAGGCTGCATCACCGTGTCCTCAACTTTGCTCAGTCATGCTAATGTAGACCCTGCCGTGTGGGTACTGTGTCAGACTCGTGGAAATGTGGGCCGTTGGAGCTGCTCCACAACTGCAGGGCTCTGGGACATCTGCAATGCAGGAGGCTATATTTAGCAGTGGAGGAAGGGTGCCAGGGCAACAGACAGGGAGAGAAGGGGAGAGAGAGAGAGAGAGAGAGAGAGAGAGAGAGAGAGAGAGAGAGAGAGAGAGAGAGAGAGAGAGAGAGAGAGAGAGAGAGAGAGAGAGAGAGAGAGAGAGAGAGAGAGAGAGAGAGAGAGAGAGAGAGAGAGAGAGACGAGAGAGAGAGAGAGAGAGAGAGAGAGAGAGAGAGAGAGAGAGAGAGAGAGAGAGAGAGAGAGAGAGAGAAAGAGAGGCAAGGACTTTTGACAGTTTTTGGAAAATAGATGGTAATTTTATCAGTTCTGATAGGTGATTTCATATCATGTCGAGTTCAAGTTTCAGGTTTATTTGTCATTAGAAGGGATAAGGAGGTGAGGGCTGTTGGCTGAGGTTAATATTGATTACCTTCTTCTCAGGCAGGTCCAGGGAGGCAAGTGAGAATGAGAGCAGTTTAATTATGTATGCATCCCCAGAACAACAAATCTGTTGAGGGAAGATCGTCCCACCAATCACCCGACAAATCAAGGACAGGGCTGCAACCAAGTCTTACGGCTGCTGGATGGATCACATTTCTGTACTTTCAATAAATCTGTCCACTCACAGACGTCCTCTGCTCTGGGTTGCTGTGCCTCGGCAAGGATCAGTCCCTGGACCCTGGACTGTGCACACCTCCAGCTCAGCCAACACATAACTCTCTCCATGTCACTGATGGAGGACAGGGCATCATTCATGCCGTGTCTCGCATACAGATGGGTCATGGCAACACTCAGACACAAACACACTTTCATGCTTACGCAAGCACACACACGCACGTGTCCACACCCACGCACGCACACACCCACATACAGTACATGTATTTCATCCCTCTGTATTTTGTGTTTGATAAATGGAAGGCAGGGACAGTATAAATCACAACTGGGTTGCCTTCCTCTGCTCACTTGAGCCTTTCATCCAGAACCCGAGCCAAGAATGTGTCTTTCCGGGCTTTTCCAGTTGTGTGGGTATCTATTGGTTGCTTGTAAGTGCTGAGTGAGGCTTTTGGTCACTGTGCTGATTCTCTTTGGTCCAGACGGGGTGGTGATGAAGTCCTGGCTGTTGACAGCTGCAGTGGTGGGCTACTTGGCAACCGTCATTCATCTCGGGCGTGCTCATCCCTCATCTGACAGCAGAGGGGGCAGAGTTGAAGAGCTGAGCGTCGCGTCAGGAGACCCACCGCGGCCGCTTCTGAACAACGGCCTTCGCCAGGTCTGCAGGACTCAGCCTGTGGACTTTACATCCGAATGACGATGATTTTGATTTGGTTTCCTGAGAGAAATGTTCTTTCTTGTTTGTGTGATGATTACAGTAGTCCAAGCAGCCCACACAAACAGCTACGTCAGTCTCATGCCTTTAGAGTGTGATTTGTCACGATGCTGAATTATGTTTTGGAAGGCTAGCTAATGGCAGAATGGGATGGGTTCAAGGCCAACAGATTGATTACCCCCCTGTGAGCCATTTCCCCTCCCTCTGTCATGTTTACTAATTGTAAGATGTAAACCTATCCACAGGACAGTCGTGTGGAGTAATGGTGGTTATTTATTGGCTAAAGGCATAGTGTTGAAACAGCAGAAAAGGAAGTAAAAAATGTACATGATTCCTTCACTTGAAATGTAGAAATATCGAATGTTGTATTTCATTTTGTGTTCAGGATGTCCTTTTTACTTTGCAAAAAAACAATTGAGGACACAGGAAACCATTGTGAGTGTTTGGTTAATAAATGGCTTTATTTGGCTTTGGAAGGAATATCACTGCATGAGAGCGGCATACAGTCACAGTAGTATAGCAGGTCTGTAAGGTGTCAGCACTCCAGAACCACCTTGGAAAAACGTGAAATGCAAGTGAAAACTTTTTTATCGTTTTTGAACATGATTAAGGCAATTTTTTTCAACACTCAACAAGCATATCTATCCTATCCCCAGTTTTCAAGCACCCCGAATCAGGCCATGCAGTCATTACCCGTTGATTGATTTATTTCTCAGATAAAATAAAGGACTAAGTAGATTCTAAATAGGGCATATAATCATCCACAGTGTTCTACAAGTCTCTGATGTCACTCAACATGCTATCTACCTGACTGTATTGTAAGTTTACAAAGCGTGTGAAAAGACAAGACATTTTACTACAGGATCCTAAAGTTCATTGGCCAAATGCTTAGGAAAAATGTCTTGTATTCTCTCCGTACATTTGTTAACTTGACAATATTGCAGCATCATATCACAGTGCAATACCAGCGTCTCTCCATGTCACTTCCCTCCTTTCACACACAACAATATCTCTGTAGCAGTGCAGTGTCATGAGCTTCCCCCCCCCCCCCCCCCCCCCCCACTACACCATCCCAGACTAAGGGTGGGAAAGGGTGGCGTTCCACTGCCTTTCATCTCAGACTGCAGAACACGAGCGGTGGGCTTTGGGGTGGGGGTGGGGTGGGGGGGGGCGCGGGGAGGGGCAGGGGGCAGGGGGCGTGGGCAGGGGGTGATAATAGCCCTTATTCGCGGCGCCGGTGCACCATGTGACCGTGACCCCAGTGGCGTTGGCTTCGGCTGGCTGCCAGGTGCTGTCAGTGTGGAGGGCTGTCTCTGTCACACCCAGGTGCCGTCTCCACCTCCCCCACCCTCCTTGCAGCCTCTCCCCTGTCTGCCACAGAGCCCACTCAGGGCAGGCCACTGCACCATCTCCAGACAACACGACCAGAGCACTGGGTACCAGAACCAACTCCACTCACTCTAATCTAGACAGAGGGAAAGGGACTAAGCTACACTTGGAGGGAATTGTCTCGCTGAGAAACCAGAGGTGATAAATGTTAGTGAAAAATCAATCAATCAAGAGGAGATATTCATACTCTGAACAAGAATTGTACAATGTAATAAATAGCAGCATCTTTAAACTCTACATATGCCATTCGCCAAGGTGCACTCCATACAGCCTCTGCACAATGCACTTGTACTCTGCCACCACAGGCCTTTCCCCAAAAAAGGTTTAACTTTTAATATATATATATATTCGAAATTAAAATTGTATTCTTTTTTTTCTTTTTTTTGCCGTGCTATGACATTCGCAGAGACAGAGAGAGGGGGAGGATGAAGGCTAAACGTCGACTGAGGATGAGACGGAATGGAAAAGAAAGTAGACGAATGAACAGAACGTGTGAGGGGATGAAAGAGAGAAAAATGAGTGAAGCAATCGCCATTCCTCAGGGAGATACGTGTCATTTGATCTGCAGCCGGGCAATAAGTCACTGTTCCTGTCACATGCTAACATCCATGAGTTGGTCAAAGAGCGCATGCTACACTTCAACCTCTGATACAGAACTTTCCCAACTTTTTAAGTAAAAATCTAATAGCACCGTGAACGTTGTACTGGTAGAGTTGGTGTGCTCCAGACCGGTGCATAGCGTAGAAATCTGTGCTAGCAGATCTTGCACTGGAGTTATTCCTTTTACGCTTGCAATTGCTCTTAACCTCATAGGCCTACATGTTGTATTGCTAATGGCACATTAAGACAGGTGCTTTCTGGGTGCTTCCATCTCACCATGAGATCACCCAGCCTTGAGGCATTGCCCTGCAGGCTGGCAAGCTGCCTGGGGGCACCTTCTCTCAGGTCTGTGGTGAACTTCATCTAACGGGTGAACCCCACGATGAGAAACCATCCCGAGGCAACAGAGGAGAAAGTACATCTAGGAGGGATCTGGAGTGTGTGACTGACCGGGTGAGCTTGTGTGTGTGTGTGCGTGCCTGTGTACGAATGTTTCTATGTGTGTGTGCCTTGTAATGTGTGCATTTCCTGGTAACAAGGTGAAGAGATGAGGTGACAGAGAAGGGGATGGAACCATATGAACGAGTGAATGCATGGACTGTGATGGAGCGAAAGGTACATTCAGCTGTTTAGCTCTTGGTGCCCTTGCCGGCAGCGCCAGACTTCTTAGTATCCTTCTCCTTCTCTTTCTCCTTCTGCTCTTCCTCCTCCTCCTCCTCTTCCTCCTCCTCATCTCCCTCGCCCTCCTCCTGGTCGTTTCCCTCCTCTCCCTCTCCCTCTCCCTCCTCCTCGTTCTCCTCTTCCTCCTTCTCCTCCTCCTCCTCGTCCTCCTCCTGCTCGGGTTTGGCTCCGCTCTTCCTGTAGGGCAGGGAGGACCCCAGGGCGTAGGAGCGGCTGGAGGAGTAGGAGTAGCCAGAGTAGCCAGAGTGCTGGATGGCCCCGCTCACGGAGGTCAGACGGCACTCCTCACCTTCCAGGAGCTTCCTGTGTGGGTGCAGAGGGAGTTTGAGAGAGAGAGACAGGGAGAAAGAAAGATGAGATTCAAAGAAGGTAGGGAGAGAGAGAGAGAGAGAGAGAGAGAGAGAGAGAGAGAGAGGGAGAGAGAGAGGGACGGGAGAGAGAGATGGGAGAGTGAGAGACGGGAAAGAGTGAGATAAAGGATGACCATGGTTACCACTGTAAACTGCTGACTAAATAACATGGTAAAACTAAGAAAAGCATATTATTTAAAGACGTACAGTGGCAAATCATTAAACAGTGGTCAATATTTTAGTGCCAGAGACGTTTCTCATGGATGTCAAACACACTAGCACACCAAACTTTCCAAAGGGCTCTGTGATAGTGTACTCCCACAGGGAAAGTGGCTTTGCTGTCTAAACCGTTAGACATTGGTCAGTTCTATGCTTACGGAGTCATCTGACTCTGAGCTGGTGGAGACTGACCTGTAAGCTGCTATCTCAATGTCCAGGGCCATCTTCACATTCAGCAGGTCCTGATACTCACGCAGATGACGGGACATCTCACCCTTGGTGCTACGCAGGGCAGACTCCAGCTGCTGGATGGTCTCCTGCACACACACAGAGAAATACATGGTTACTAAAAGAGCACTTTATTATTAACATCTCAGAAAACATGTCCACCCACACAAAGTCTATGGAAATCTTTGACGTGCACTTGTTGCACCAACAATGCCTCAATCCTACCACCCAGTTCTCCACCCTACCTGAAGCTAATCCTCCACCCCCACCCTCACCTCTCCACCCCACACCTCTCCACCCCCCACCTCTCCACCCAGTCCTCCCCTCTACCTGCATCTCTCCCATCTCGTTGCTGTGGCGATCCTCCATATCGGCCATCTGCCTCTCCAGGGCCTCGTTGTGGCCCCTGAGGGCCTCGATCTCCAGCGTGCGGGCCTGCACCTGCCTGCGGTACTCGCTCAGATCATCCTTGGCCTGCTTCAAGTTGTCCGTGTTGCGGGCGGCGGCCTCGCTCACGCTGGCGAACTTGGAGTGGTACCACTCCTCAGCCTGGTTCATGTTCTTGGCGGACAGGACCTCGTACTGGGCCCGGATGTCCTTCAGGGCCACAGCCAGGTCTGGTTTGCCCATGTCCATCTCAACAGATACCTGCTACCAGACACAAACAGGAGCGGGGAATACAGGATCATTCTGTTGTGAAGGGTTAATCATTTGCATGATTTAGTCAACAATAACGATGTTTGACATTAGTCCAATTGTCGTGACCTGTGGAGTTCCAAAACTTTTTTTCCTAAAAAACGAAACAAAATGTGTGTGTTTTAGTAATAATAGATCAGCTTTACAGTATACACAGTATAGGTCTGATATTACCTGTACTGCAATATATCCATTCTGCTGTAAAGGGGGCGCTCTGTGCTTGAGTGGATGTTATGTAGCCAGTCAGGTAGAATGCTGAGAGCTCATCAATTCACTGCTGACTCTGGCTTCTGTGTGCAAGAGTAAGCTATGCTGCCTGTCCATCGCTTACATGGCAGTTATACATCTTACTGGCCAAAAGAGACCCGGGAGAATTTGTATCATCACTCTGTAAGAACCTCTCCAATTAAAAGGAGTAAAAAGATTGATTCGTTGAAAATTGCTACAAGTGTTGTTGAAGTGAAACTACACAAGTGACAGTTGTTATAATAGAAAAGGTTATTGTTATGTTAAGTTGTTAAGGCTAACTAATTGTTAATAAGTTCCATTATTTCTTTCCATATAGCATTCCATATATGCTAAGTATAAACAGAAGTTTATAAAAGTTCATTTTTACACCTAAATAGTTTTGTTTCTTAACAAGAAGACTGATGCTTGGGTCCCTCTGGGTCTCCTTTCAAATTTCAGAACTAATGTTTTAAATGCTGATTTAAAATGGTAAATAAAATAATGAAACAAAGTTTATAGTGAAGTTGATATGATGTGTGCACAGACTTGAGTGCTAAAATGGTTATTGCTACAAGGTCAGTGTGCCTGAATGCAGAGTTGACCCGCATCTACCGCATCCTAATAGGACCACACCTAGATTCTGCGCTACTGTTTCACCGCATAGTCTGGGCAGAGTTTGGACACCCCGCAATCACCCAATCTCTCTCATCTATCTCTCTCTCACTTCCCCACTCTCTCTTTCACTCTTTTCCACCCTCTCGCCCTCTCTTCCCAATCGACCTCTGTCTTACTGTCTTTCTTTATCTCTCTTGCATTCTCTCTTTCACAAATACCGTATGCACAGGTAAAGGATTCGGCATTTAAAGTCGACATTTTCTTTGCAGTCACAGAACACTAGTTCTCCAACATCTTTCTTGGTTAGAGTTTGTTTCCATAGAAACTACTTGCTCGGGACACTGCAGTTTATTTGGCAAGACCACGACACGGTGCTGTTTCATGCAGCGGAACTGCAGTGTCGTAAATTTTCGAGAACTGTCACTAATCGCAGTGCGCACTCACTTATTTTCCCTGGACAGCGCATGTGCTGAATATTTTAGTTTGTCCGATTCTGGTATACAGACTGATATAAATAAATCATTTTTATGAACTTCACCAATTGTCATATTGTTTAGTCTTGTTTCATAAATATTGACATATATACAGTATGTAGGCTTATAGTACACAGGATGCAACTATCTGAACTGTCAATAAACATGCAACAGTTTCCATTTGAGTTAACACCTCAATTGTATTTGCAGTTGATGTGTGGGTTTTATATTGGATGCGTGCGTGAGTGTCTGTACCTGGGAAGCCTGCAGGGACGTCTGCATCTCGTGCAACTCCTCGTCGTGAACTTTTCTGAGGAAGGCAATCTCATCTAAGAGGGATTCAACTTTCTTCTCCAGTTCCAGCCTTGACATCGTGGCATCGTCCACGTCCTTGCGGTAGTTCTTCAGGGTGTTCTCGGCTTCCTCGCGGAGCTTAGTGTCGTCATCGAGCTTCTCCCTCATGCGTTCCAGGGTCTCGTTCATCTGCACGCAGTCCAGGTGCATCTGGCTCTTCTCGTGGGTCAGTTCTTCCACGCGCGCCCGCAGCTCACGGATCTCTTGCTCGTACAGGTCATGGAGACGAGAGGGCTCGTTGTGGCGCTGACGCAGCAAGGTAACTTCAGCCTCGAGCACTTTGTTCTGCTGCTCGAGGTTGTGCACCTTCTCAATGAAGGAGACGAAGCGGTCGTTCAAGCCTTGCATCTGCTCTTTCTCGTTGGTGCGGATGATTTTCATCTCGTTGGTAACGGCCGTGGACTGTGTCAGGTCCATGGAGTCGGGCATGGAGGAGAAGGAGCGCCCGGCTCCCACCTTCCTGTAGCTGGAGGATGAGGTGGCATAGTTGCGGTGAGGGCTGGCACGGAATCCCGTGGAGAGACGAGAGGGGCTGCTGCCCACAGACATGCGGCCCGAGGCCCGGGGAGCATCCCCAAAGATCTTCCGATAAGAGCTGCCGGAATACATGTCACTGGAATAACTCATGCTGAAGGTGGAGTCCTGGAATGCTGATCGGTACTTGTGGAGTCCGTTCTCGCCGCCCCGTGGGAGAGTGTGTATGTGTGGAAGTGGGAGAGAGTGTGAGAGAGGAAGAGCGAAAGAGAGGAAGAGAAAGTGAGATGCAAGTAAAGGCTAAGACAGGTGCCTTTATAGCGCAGGACCTCGAGCATCATTTGACGCAGGGGTGGTAGGGAAGGGGAAACCTGCAAGCTCGTGCAAAAAAAGATATACTCTGGGGAGCGCGCGCTCACTCATGCAACTCCTCTTTTGCCTTGTAATTCTGACACCTTTACATTAAACGAAATCCTATCCATGCACACATGCATATCTTAATAGGCCTAAGATATTAGGATAACTTGGCAGGGCATTACATTAGGAAATATTGAATTCATCAAATGATAAATAAGCAATACATGTATAGCATGTGATTAAACCACAAGTATAGCTACCAGTTAAAATGTAACCTTACATTTCTTAATGCGCACATTTTAACCTTTAAGTAGCCTATATGCAAAGGTTTATATTTTATCAACTTTAACGAAACTATGACATATACTCTATAAAACAGGAATGGGTGTAATTTATGGATAATATTTCATAGGATGCACTTTTTATGCCATGTAATGTTAGCGGACTAAACACTGTCATTGCAGTTTTTCTTTGCTGTCCCAGCAGAATGGCACGAGATCGATGTATGTAGATGTGTGCGCCAGCGAGCGTGCCTGGTGAGATGATACTGCAGAGCCCTCACGCCCAGACACCGCATTATCGGAATACGGGATGAGACGCACTGGTCGACGTGTGACTTGCCTCATTTACAGCCTCATAATCTAAATCTAAATGCAAAACTAAATGTTTGGTACCTGTTTCCAAACCAGATCATGTTTATGCCAATTTAACTCCACCAAATGTATTGTACAGCATCATTATACTGCCTCCTAGTCTACTGGTACTTTCGTTGGTTGGCATATGTAGCTGTGAGGACTACACCGGCCGGGGAAGGTTACCGCGTGGAGACAGTCTGCCGCTGGCCTTGGTCCTGAATGCGCTCTGGGACGGCGACCACGCCCCTGCAAAGGATACAACACCCACGCGCCCGGGAGAGCGTCAGGTGACTGCAGGTTTTCTAGGTTCAATCAACGCTACAAAACGAGCATTTGCATCCAGACAAATAGTTGTATCAAATGTGGTGTTTGTTGGTTTTGTGGCTAGTTGAAACTGGGTGACTTGACCAAACGATCAGTTCATCAAATTAGGTAAGACAAGGTATCATATTCAAATAGTAACACTCATTTCACAACATTTCACAATGAAATTAATGTATAGATAGCCTTTGCTGATTACACAATAATAGGGCAAACTATTGTCAAGGGAAGTGAGTTGTGAGTCTCCATAAGTATTCTCATCTCTGATCATTCAATTTAGAAGCAGTTCAGACTCAGACATTTGTTACTGTAAATCATTCCTGACATTGTAAATGGGTTTCCACAGGGGAGACGGCAAGTCCAACGGATGTTTTGCATGTCCTAGATCATCCACTAGAGGGCGTAAGGTGATCAGTAATGCTCGGCAAGTCAAGAAAGCGGAAAAGGCAGAGAGAGGGCGGGGTAGAGAGAAAGAGAAAACGAAAACAAGCAAGCAATAGGGAAACTCTCCCACATGAAGTCCCTGATCCACCACAGAGCTAAGCTTCCCCTAACCCCTCCTGTTCTGTCTGCAGGATTCAGCTCTGAAGTGTTGAGGCTCAGATACTGTATGTCCTAATGAACGCCATCGTCAAGCGCTTCAAACTAATTTACACCGACAACCTGGAAAATCCCTCTGATAGACTTGTGTATATGTTTGACAATACATTTCTTTTCAGTATACACATTCATCACACGCACAGACACAGAGTCTCAAGCTGTTCACCTGAGCCAGCATTTCGACTGTGTTTTGAGTTCATGATCAGCGGCTAAAGGCCTTATTGAGAGAGGGGATGGCAGTGACTCAGCAGGAAAGAACAGGTAACAGAAGAGCTACAGATAACCATTATCAAGCACATGGTCTGCAGGGAATAAACCGAGCAGATTGGATGCTTTGTTGTGCTGGAGAAGAGGTGAATATCAATTTGATATTGTGTCCGTTTCTGTGTGACGCTATATAGAAGGTATGAAATGCAATGCTAAAATGGTCAGAATTGATTAAATGCAGAACCATTTTAGTTAGGACATGCCATTGTTTTTCATATAGTTCTTTTGTAGAAACTCAAAGTAGGCTTTTTGCCTCCACAGTAAAACATAGGCTATATGGGCTTTCAGCCAGTTCCTCTTTTCAGAAACTCCAGTTCCCATGTGCTTTGATTTGCCAGGTGGTCCTCACACACACACACACACACACACACAAACACACACACACACACACAGATTCTGACGTATATTGTGCATCATTGGCTGCAGTGTGTGTTTGTCATCTCTTCAGTCTTAGATGGACTGATCTTGTCTGATGTGCACTCTTCACTCCCTTCCCCTGAGAGCTGGCAGTTGACCTGCTCCATCTGTCAACACACACACGCACACACGCACACACACAGCCATGTTCTGGCCGCCATCTTGGCTCTCAGCTGCGAAAGACAGTGATCAAGATCTCCTACTGTCAGTCAAAAAGGTCCTTAGATTCATGTATAATCCCCTAGGACCCCAGCTCTTCCAGGAACACCATAGCGTTCTACCACATGTCAATATTGTGTTGTTTGTTACAGGTAGAAGGCTTACGGGCTTTGACATCTGTCAATGTTTAGGCTTCGGGATCAGGAACAGTTGAATCCAACAACGATTTGAAATGATGATAAATACAATGCCTTTTCAAAGGGGAGAAGCCATTAGGACAGATATCTTGGCTCAGCATTGATGCACTCCAAAGCTGGGCGGCTGTATGCGTACGATGGCATGTCCTTTCTGATCTGACAGGACTGAGGTGGGGGAGGATGTTCCTCGAGGGCATGAAAGCCTCTTCGGTGCCCCCTCACAAACATAGAACAGAAACCAGGCCTCGTGTATTTCTCCTAAGGTCATGCTGTGACTGTGTGCGTGCGTGTGATCACACTTTGGCTTGTCCAGGTAGACGTATACCCGGCTAAGGTCACATGGAGATGGGTTTGCAGGGCTGGGATAAATTGTCGGATTTGCCTAATCTGACAGCCGGGATGGGTGGAGCAGGGTCAAAGACACGGACACAAATGTTTACACACATCCACTCCCCATCAGATAAGATGTCACAGTAGACAGTTCAATAAAATCTGCATTGCAGTAGATGTCCAAGGTCAGATACACAGATTAGGGGACAATAAAAACACTGGGAGCCACCTCAAGTCATCATCCTTGATGGTTTTTACCACCTAGTGTTTTATGTGACTCTGAATTTGTGTACGTATATTTGAGAGATATAGAGTATGTGTTTGATGGAGAGTGTGTGATGTGTGTGTTTGAGTAAGAGTGACCGTGTGTCTTCGTGAAGGGTTAGGCGGAATAACAGTCACAACTCCCATCACATGTACACTGTGCTTCATCAAATCTCAGCCCCCGCAGTCACCTCTGAATCCAGCTACAAAAACACAAACACAGAAGGAGATAGGGGTCACAAAGCAGGTAGTAAGGCCATGGGAAAGGTCAAGAGGGTCACGGACTAATGCGTAAATCACCCAGAGCCCCAGAGCCTGAGCATTTCTAGGATGGAGAGACTTTCCTCTCCTGGCTATTGTACCGAGCGTGCTTGAGAGGGTTTCCCTGACCCCCTCCCACCTCTCTCTCTCTCTCAAAATAAATCAATCCCTTAAAGCGCACCAGAAATACCTATCAGGGAAAACTGTCTGAAGACAATGGGCGGTCAGAATTTAAGAAGCCGTTTTGGCGTCGGCTGAGCACGATGTATTTGTGATGAGCTTCACGGTGGTGAACAGCTGAAGTGAGACTCGCCAAGCACCTCCAGAGACTGAGGAGCGCCAGTCATAGTTTGGCACATTTTCCCCGTCTTCAATTGAACATCGCTGCCCCGAGAGAGGGAAGGAAGGGGGGGGGGCATACTCAAAGGCCTGGTGTAATTGTACCGGGAGACATTTTAAAAAGAAACTACAGCTATTCATGCTAGAACCTCCACACTCTCGGCCTGCTGAGATTTGGAGTGGGAATGTTGTGAGGAAAAGTCCATGGTGCCCATCCCCCTCTTTCTTCCTGTAGGGTTAATGGACACGAGCATTCTGAGCCGGCCATAACCAGTCATTAGTCTGCTCACGGTCTGTTAACCGAGGATGAGGGAAGGACCTAGAGGGACCTCCCTGGACGTGTGCATCCGATGAATGTCCGTTTTATTGTTAATCTTCAGCCATATTGACTGGCCTTTCTCCAGAAAGATACGCCCTGTTACTCTCTCACTGCATGTCTTTCCGTGTTAAGAGATCGTTGTAAAGTGGCAATGGAGCCGCTAGAAGCATCCAGTCACACAGAGACACGGACCAGCAGGATTGGTAAACAAGGGTTTCAAATGTTTTATTTATTTCGTGTCACTGACAAATATAAATTACTGCTCCACATTTTAAGTGATTTTGTTTCAAGTCAGTCCAAATTCTCCCAATTCTAAAAAGTAAGTGTACAAAATCTCCATTTATTTTTCTTGTTCCGACAGATGCCGACCCTTCTAGTGTCTGTGAAAGGCAGCCTGCGACAGTGCACGTGTACGACGGTGTGTTTGATTGTTGCGTGATGAGTGGGTGCTGCGTAACCGCAACACACGAGTCACAAGGAATGACCTTTGTAATACATGTCTATACGTCATATATTATATACATCAATATATATATAATACGCTATGGATTTCATACATTTGTCTGTGTTAAGGCCGTCAGCCACTTTGTACAAACATAGCCCAGATATACACATTGAAACAAAGGACTCCCCCAAAGGGTGATCACATCCGTAGCTTACAAACTGGAACACACAGAACCCCGGCGCTGTCTCGTTCTTCTAAGAACCCACACCTGCCCGCAAGGCAGGTGCTGAAAGCACCAGGATCTCAACAGAATGTTTCACATCTGAGTGAGCGGTAAAGATGCCGTGTTTGCCCCTCTGCACCATGGTAGCTAGCACAGCTTGTGGAGGGGTGAATATGATACACACTCACAGTCAGTCAGACAGACAGACAGACAGACAGACAGTCAGACAGTCAGAGTGGAAGACAGAGGACAGGCCATGGATGGAGTGGGGAGTACGATCTCTCCCACAGACAGACATTAATGCTTGGCTCTAACGCGAGGCTACTGAAATATGGGGCTGTTTTTGCACCTTTAAAACAAAACATTCATTTTTTTCCATTTGTATTTCTTGTTCACAACAATCCCCCCCAACCCTCCCCCATGACCTTTAAAATGTCTCTCTGAAGACAGTGACGGAACACACACACCGACGGTCCTCTGCCATTTTGACCCTGACTCTTGGGATCATATCCCCCCAAACAGTCATCTGGCTCAATTGTTTTTCTCTTTTGGGACAGGAATCAAAATGACACACGTGCTGCATTCCACACAAAAATTTTGAAGAAACAATTCTACTCCTATTTAGATTTTTTTTTTTTTTCGGAGGGTGCATCAACCCTCACATTCAAACCTGGAGCTCGTTGCGTGACACAGGTTTGAGTTTCCTTTGGCGCCATGCTGCTACAGTGCAGAAAGGGAGTTGAAAGATACAGACTACTAACTGTACATTCACTGAAACCAACAGCTAAGGCCCCCTCTCTCTCTCTGGAGACAGCAGGAAGGCTGCTTATAGCACCAACCATTTTGTCCTCCATAATGTTGGCGTTGAGTCTCTTGGGTGGTGGAGACATTTTGTGTGGCTAAAGCTCCTAGGCACAAGATGTGTGAACCAACACTGCAACTTTTCACCATGACAGCACTGCCAAAGCACCGACACACCACAACTCTTTGCATTTTTATACTTTTTATCCACAATTGTGTCGTATTTCTTTTATATATTTTTTTTGTTCGATTTGTCATTTCCCTGTTGAGAAGGAAATGTTGCCTTTATCAATTAGGCAAACGTATACCCACCACAAATAAAACGTTTTAGTTCGAGGAGCACCGTGCGGTAAATTCGACATAACAGCCCAGAGGCACGAAAGACGGTTTCTAAAAAAAGAGCTAGGGATTACTATGCTGTGGAAACAAACTACACATAGAAAACCTCACAACACAATAAAATATTTAACTTATTATATATTTATATATATATATATAATCCATCTATATATTTAGTATATTTATATCTAATAAATACTTTTATTTCCCTGTTTTCGATATACATAAAGATCTGTCTTCAAACTATTTACACCGACATGACTAAAATCTGCTGAAATAATAAATAGCTATGTAGGCAAGGCAACGGAGAGTATCTGTACTTCTGTACGACGGTTGACCTTTCTCACGTAGTTTGACCCCGTGAGAGCTATAGCCCAATTCATGGCCGCCCAGATGTCTTTCCATCAGGCCCACGACTTTAGCATGGAATGTGTTGAGAGTCTCTCCGGGCTTCAGTAAATACAGACCTGTCTCCCTTCTCCGGTCTCTCTCCTGACTAGTTGCTAGCGACCGTGACTAGCCGTGTCACACACGCATACATTTACTAGATGCACAACAACGCCACCGTCATCAGAGAGAGTAAGACAACGTTTACCCCCCCCCAACACCCTCCCTCCCTCCCCCCTCCCCACCATTTAAATCTCATGCTGCACATATATATTTTTTTTCCTTCCTTCCTTCCTTCCTTTTCCTTCTTCCTTGTAGTCCTTCCGAAGTGGCAGGCGCGGACATGAACCACAGGGTATGCGAAACCAAAACCAACAGATGACAAACGCTCCCACGTACTGGGGATTCATAAACTGTCCTTCTGCGAAGCCTGGGTGGATAGATGCACGTGCTTCTGCCGTCCACGACAACAAGAGGATGACATCACGGCCAGTGTTCTAGAACTCCCCGTGGGGAGGATGGGGGGGGGGGGGGGGGGGGGGGGGTAGTGCAGACAGACAACTCACTTTTAAAGGCTTACTAGACAACAATCACCTGATATTACATTACTACTACAGCTGCAGGGCCTTTGGGGGTTTGACCCAGCGTCTCACCGAGACCACCCTTTCCTCTGTTCTAAGTGCAAAATACCATGCTCACGATGGTCACCCAGGTGGACTCGGCCCCCCCCATCCCCCACCCCTCCCCGTGGCTGAGCCACCGCCTTTGGAGGGAATCGCTGTCATTGGAAGCATGGGAGACATGGGGACTGGGTGTGCTCAATCTCAGAACAGCTTTCCATTGGCTCCTGGAGAAGCATACAAAAACAGGAGGTGGGGGGGTGACGGGCGAGCACATTCTCTGGCTGCGGACGCCAGGAGGGACGGAGGGGGGCTGGTGGACCCTGACGGGGGCCGAGGGCGTTTTTTTCCCCCGTCGATCCCGCACACCCGATTGGAGCGGAGCGTCCGAGCGGGCGGGAGCCTCGAAACTGATCCTCCTCCCCCTGATTGGCTGGCGGAGGGCGGGGTGGGCGTGAGCGGAGGGGGCGGGACAAGAGGCGGAACGGGCAGCTCGAGGCGCCTCGGGATTGGTCGGATCGGTCCGGCTGGGACGAGGGACGGAGAAAGGAGGAGGTGGGGATGGCGGTTTGGAGTGAGGTCTGATTGGCAGAGACTTGCGGAGGGCGGGGGGGGGGGAGCTAGACAAGGGTGTTGGGGGCGGTGTGGGTAGGGGAGGAGGGGATTGGGGGATACAAGGCTGTGCTCCTATAGGCTGCAGGCCAGCCCAGCCTTCTCCTGAGTGTCCTGCAGGCGGCGCAGGCTGGCGCTGGAGTAGCCCTCGTCACTGCAGCTGCTGCGCAGGCTGCCGCGCTCGTCAGAGTCACTCACTCCGCTGGTGCTCCACTCCAGGTCCCCCAGCAGGTAGTCTGTCCCCTCCACATCCACATCCAGGTCCTCTGTGGAAGGTGACACACACACACACACACACATTACTACTGTGATGAAGACACACCACACCAAACAAACTACATCGCCGTCTATGTAAATGACAACGTTTGGAGGAAAACCCACTTCACTTCAGACACTTATCAAGTGCATGCATGAGCGTGTGTGTGTGTGTGTGAAACCTCACCCGGGTCGGAGTCGGACTTGTCGGAGTGTGTGGAGCCGGTGCTGTCCATGCGCGTGCGCTCCACGCCCAGCTGCTCCAGCCGGCGCTGCAGGTGCCTCTGTTCCCTCTGAAGCTGCTCCAGAGCGTGCTGGGCCCTGCGCTCGCTCTCCTCCAACCTCTGCACACGCACGCACACACGCACACACACGTACGTTACACTGTGTGTGTATATTTTATTTTATTGTATATTTTATTTAATTCTAATTCCACTTAGTACTGCTAGTTTATGTACCCTTAGTATAGATAGTCCACATATTAAAATTTTAGGTCCCTATATGTTTATTATATGCACCTTCCTGCCAAAGCAAATTCCTTGTCTGTGCAAACTTTCATGGCGAATAAATCCCATTCTGATTCTGTGTGTGTGTGTTTGCTGGTCTGCAGGGATAAGATGGTTCCCTCCACCTCCTCCCAGTGTCAAGGCGACGCCACACCATCCAGGACACTGCCCTCTGGGTGGCACTGTCCGACACAAACGTGCCGAACTCGGCTTTCCCTCGTCCGTGTGCTTAGGAACGGCTGTTGGGGAACCTGTGCAAACACGTCGCTGCCAGTCTCGGACGCGGACAAACGGACAAACGGGTAAACACGTGCGCACACACCTTGATGTGCTCCTTGGCCTTCATCAGCAGACTGAGGGTGGTGTGTCTGCTGGTGTCTGGTCCCAAGGGAACGAGGGATTTCAAGCGCTCCAAGCACAGCCGTAGGTTTGCCCGCCTGCAGGGAGAGAGAGACAGAGAGAGAGAGATGGAGAGACACTCGTCACAACTTTTCAAAATGTGATGAGTCAGTCCCTGCTATAACAACACACCTGCTTGAAAATAACTTAATGTAGACGACAGATTATGTAAACTGTTCAAATGATCGTACATGGCTGGGATCGGCCACTCTACCTGTCCCTTTATGAGTGTGAATGTATGTGTGTGTGTGTGTGTGTGTGCGTGTGTGTGTGTGCGTGAGAGTGTTGGTGTGACAGGCTTGGCAGCTGCTGGGGTGTGGTGGGAGTTTCTAACACATGACCTTTTACACAACACACTACCATATCCAGAGTGCTCCGTGCATGCACACAGGCTGCAACCACAGTGTGTGTGTGTGTGTGTGAGTTCCTCTTACAGCAGCACGTATGGAGTACACTTCAGTTATAAAAACAACAGTGCAACAAGTAGACAGAACATAAACCGAAGTGATATTAACTTTGTTTCTGAGCTGCAGTGTTTTTTTTCTTTCTCACTCTGCACAATATCTGGTCTGGAGGACAGAAACTATTCTAATCTGTGTAGGAGAGAGAAGGGACTCGTTTATCCGTGGGCAGCTTCCCTTCTCCCTCGTCTGAGATTTGACACACACACACACAAGGTTGACACAAAAGAGTGGAGCGGGTCCAGGTGACGACTCCCAGCTGATCCCTGGGACAGACTGGGGCCCAAAGTGCAGCAGACAGGGGGTTACATAACACGAGAGGAGGAGGAGGTGTCATGTTTATGAGCCAGGCGTCAGCAGCCAGACAGGGACCAGGCTTGTGTTGGTTAAACAATGTCAACTCAGCTGCAGCTCTGCGGGTGTCATGGAGACGCGCCGTGGGCCTGTCAGAGAGCCCGACGTGCACCAGGCAAGGAGGGGCGAGGAGCTAGCTCAGTAACACGTTCGTCCAGGCCATGGTAGTCCACTCTATGTGCCTTGCATGTGTGTGTGTGAGTTTTGTCCTAAATCGATTCTCTATCGTGTCTTTTTGAACATAAACAATCAGCTCTACCCATAAGACCCTCCTAGCACACCAAGCCTTGACCCCAGGGTCATGGCCCTGGCCCCTGGGGTGAGTTCCAGGGTGTGGTGTCGGGTCACGCTGCCCAACCCTGGCCGCATAGCTGGGATGGTGGGGCTGAGCCCAGGTGGGCCTGAGCCCAGGTGGGGCTGAGCCCTGAAGAGCTGAAGCTACAGCGAGGGCCTCAGTGTGCTCTGGCTGGGTTCTGCTGCAAAGCAGGGATCTGCCGCAGCAAACTAAGTGTTTGCAAGTAGATTAAATAGAGCCTCCATTGTTTGAGTTCCCAGTCCACCCATCCATAACCACACACACACACACACACACACACACAAGACAAACAGACACAAACAAGAACACACACACACTTCTCCCACTTGACAGAGATCGAGCGTGACCGTCTTCTCAGTCAAGTGAATCAACGGGATCAGGGCGCCATCAGTAACCTCTATTTCTGTCGTGGTGCTCGAGCTTTAGACACAACACATCAATGCAGACATAACGTCATTAGCGGTATATCTAGGACAGGCCCGTTCAGTGTGTTAGAAGAGGCCCACATCCACCTGCGGTGCTGTGGCCTGGGCCTTAGACCATGCATTATTCAGTCTGCCTGGCTACCGCGGAGTCGTCGCTGAAGTGGGAGTGCTAGTGACCCTGCCGTCTCCCTGCGGAGGAGCGCGCTAGCCCCGTTAGCATCGGAAGCTAGCGGACCGCGGAGCAGACTAGTGTACCCTGCTCTGTCCCAGCTCATTAGCAGCTCATTACTCGGGCTGTGTGGGAGGACGAGGGGGCTCGAGGGGCTCTCTGTATGGGTGCCCCGGTAGATACCAGACAGGAGGAGGCGGACAGAAAGAGGAGCAACTCACCTGTTCTTCTCCATTTCGTTGTGCGTAGACCTGCAGACAGACAAGAGGCAGGGATTAGAGGCTCGTCCCTGTGGAGGACGCTCCCTGTGTGTCTAGCTGCAGGAGGGGGCCACAGCGCACAGGAGGGAGAGGGACGGGCCTGTGCGGGAGCTCATAAACCAGCAGGAAGAGCAGCAACAACAAAAAATTATATTCTCCAGAAATGAAAATGACAGGCGTACTCTGAAACCTAAGGTTGTTTACGTGAAGGGAGGTTTTAGAGGATTGGAGCTGCACACACAATGATACACACGCACACAGAGACTGCACGACAACGGCAGCCAAGGGAGTAAACTTAACAACGGTAACTATAAACAGAAAGGACCCTTCTCCACCATGGCAAGGACCCGCCCTGGGCAGAAGGCCCTGCAACACTGGCTACCATGCGGGGGTCAGGGACACCGGCATGCAGCTCTGGAAAGAGGGAGGAGGGAGGGAGGAATGGAAGAAGAGAGGGAGGGAGGGGGGAGACAGGGAGCACCAGGACGGGGGAGTAGACAGGGTGGTTTTGGGAAGCTGAGAGAGAGGGTGTGGAAATAGAAAGAGACAGGGGAGGGAGTGTGACAGACAGACACACACAGGATAGTTGGAGAGGCAGTTAGAACCGAAACTGTACTGCGGCCGTGACATCCACGGGTTTCCGCAGGCCGCCACACATACTTAAACAATTCTATCCTAAAATGGCCGCGGGGCAGTTATCACGACAGTAAACAAAAGCTGCAAGACACCCAATGCAACTGCCACGACACACTTGCATACCACTATCAACAGAACAGTAACTGTCCAGTAAATGTACCAGCGGAGGCACTGGCATGTACCACTAGCTACTGTTACGTACCACTCGCTCCACTGTCACGTACCACTAGCTACTGTTACGTACCACTCGCTCCACTGTCACGTACCACTCGCTACAGTACAGTACAGTTTCGGTTCTAACCGCTACTGGATAGTTGGTTGACAGAAAGTATGACGTAGGCCCTCGTCTGGTGACCACCCAGTGTAGACTGAATCCTACGTCCCCAGGGGGAGCTCATACACACACAGGGCAAAAAAAAGAGGTCATGTCCGAATTAATCTGCAGACCAGTCTGAAATGAATTGAGAGGGTAATGGTGAACAGTGAGCCCTGGCTGTGTGTGTGAGATGACTCTACCCCCCCCCCCCCCGCCCCTCCCGACACCACCTGACATCGCAAGCCCCCAGCACGACCTCTCAAAATACTCCTGTTCCGTCTTACTGCTGTCATCTCATAGCCAGCCTGGGAAACGCTCCAGGGAATCAAACGAGCTCTCCCGATCCAGCCCGGTTCCCCATCTAACGACAACGAATCGCTGAGACTGAATGTCTAGTAGCATCTAAGCGAAGCTAGCAGCAGAAGCTAGACGGCACTGCATCGCCGTGGCTGCGTAACACAGAGTACCACAGAGTACCACAGACATAATTAGAAATGGAGAGGGGGGGGGGGGAGGGGGCGAGACTGGTGTAACCCATTTCCCAAGAGGGCAGGTCAAATGGTAGGAGAGGGGGCGGGAGAGTACATCTCAGGCCTTTAAACTGTATCTCCAGCCAAGTGCATTCCTATGGGCTTGAAGCCAGTAATGACATAACACTCTGCTGTCCATATTACTGTCCAGGACAGGACCCCCTCCACCTGGACCTGCTGTCCATGGTGACTGCTGGAAACACACACACACACGCTGTGCAAAGCCAGAGCATTAAAGCCCAACTAGGCCTTGACAACGCCGTGCCTATGGCAGTACGTAACATTTTCATAACGGCTGTGGTTTTTCTTCCATCCTGTTTACTAGAGAGGACAACTGCACCGCTGCTATGCCTACAGCTAAATAAGAGTTTATTTGAAACCAATTAAAGGAAAGAAAGGCCATGTGAGATGAGGCTCTCTGGTTGCAGCACTAACATGTTCGTAAGCTGGTTCCTTTACTGAATGGGGTCATATCGTGAGCCATACTATAGTGGCATGCAGAATGTTTGTGAGAGAGAGAGGAGTGGGAGAGGGTGGAGAGCGGAGGGGGAGGAGGAGCGGGTGGAGAGAGGTGGGGGAGGAGGAGCGGGAGAGGGTGGAGAGAGGTGGGGGAGGAGGAGCGGGAGAGGGTGGAGAGAGGTGGGGGAGGAGCGGGAGAGGGTGGAGAGAGGTGGGGGAGGAATCCATCTATGTAATGGAGGAACTGGAGCTCCTGACAAGACTGAGAGCAGAACAGGAGGGAGGAGGAGGAGAGAGAGAGGGGGAAGGGGAGCCACACTCACTGCCACCGACACACCAGAAACCCATCGACTCCCTTCCCCCACACATACACATATGCCATGGGGAACACGGATAGGAGCTAGAGGTCTGGGTGGAGATGTGTTACACTAGCTATTATCCTAATGCTGCTCCACTGACTGGGAATGGGCTTGTTGTCCTACATCTCCCCAAGATTAGGAAACCTGAAAAGCTACAAGGCAAGGCTCCCTGATAAACAGTACCAGTTGAGTCAATAGGGAAGCCAGTGGAGAATAGGGCTGAACATGACGATACCACTTCTAATCAACTGAGCTAGAATGGCGAACCATCTAATTAATTGCTTATGTGGCTGCAATGCCATTAAGTTCAAGTGTAATAGAGAAAGAGAGAGAGAGAGAGATAGCTTTATAGATCAACCATCTCACGGAAGGGATTTGAGGTGCTGCAAAAAAAACACCAAGCAAAAATATGACTGAACAACAAAATGCCTAGCAACAGTGCAGAACTGGCCTCTAACTCAGGGCATTGCCTTCATTACAATCACCAAGCTGGCAAAGTGGGTGCAGATGAACGATTCCTTGGGGCTGACATTCACAGCTTTTTTTATTTATTTACCAAAATGCATCTGAAGCCATTAGTCCACTTATATATATAACAAAAGTCATTCTTCATAAGAAATTTTAACTGAACTCAAAGAGACCTTTTTGCATTCCATGTATTGCAAGCAATGAACCAAAGCACTCATTAGTCTACTGTATGCCTTCCATAAGCAAATCTGAGAACTAGATGTCCTTGGAGACCAAACTAAATATTTGAATAACATCAGGTTCCAATTACAAAGCAGGCTTAGGTGGATGTGTGTGTGTACTATCTATAGATACATGCATACACACACACACACACACACACTTGACCGCTACTTAAACTCTATTCAGCTTGCTGCCACAAAGACATCCTGACACAGATTAGCTAGGTGGCTAGTCTCACAGCTAGGTGTCAGGTAATCAGGCCAACGGCACGCACTTCTGCCCTGCACAAGTCCAGTCTGCTGGCAGTCTGGTTGGGTTGCAGCCACTTGCAGGAGTCACATTGCTGAATACTTCTGCTGTTCAACACTGCATGACCATACCATTTACACAAACTGACACATCATTGATCCTCCATTTGCATAGTTCCAATACTGGCAATACAGTATTTGTCGATATCTGTCTACATGTGATAGGACTGTGTAGTGGAAGAGGAGTAGTATATATTGTGTTAATGTATAACAATAAACAAGGTCAGCCATGGGGAATAGTAGGGAAAAACTGGGTCAGCTTTACATACCTGCTACTAAAATTTTTCTTGCTTTTGTTTTTGCGCTTTAGACTGTCCCGTTCTTTGCTGCTGGTGAATGGTAACATGGAAGCATAGCCATGTTCAGCTTCTGCAAACAAACACGAGATATAAGTCAGACACACTAGAGATTCTTCAACAATTAGTCAACCAAATGAAAATAGACGAAATGCAGGAAACAAAAGTGACAATGTTAGCTTTAGAAATATGGGATGTTTGTTACAGTATTGGGCAATTAACGGCATAATCGATATGCGGAATGAATGAGTGTTTGTGTTTTATACGAATTGTTTAATATCATCTTAAATATGTTTGGCCAAAAATGATGTCATCTGAACTCGAGTAAACCCCATTTTCGAGCCACAACACTGGGTGGGGAGAGGGGAGAGCTGGACCTGTTCATTGCATCTTCAAGACCCAGCACTCGCGCTTGAATTAAATAAACCTATTCACATATTTCTCATTCGAAACATCCTAGTTTTTATTGCAGCAAAACCGTACACATTGAATCCCCGTGCATGTTTTTCATAACAAATCCTGTGACTTGGAAAGCTGTGTATTCAGCAATGCCTGGACAACCATCAGAAGTAATTCTCTGACCACTAACGCTAGCGACTGATTCTAGAGGGAAGATTCGGAGTAGACACAAACAAAAATATGTAATTAACATGCCACAAATAGTCAACCTACATCTGAGGAAAACTGACCATGCAAAAGCATAACAATCCTGGCGTAAATAATGGTTTCGTCATCTTCACAATGACAAGAGCAACAATGCACCATAACTGTATGATATCATACCTCTTTCCCTGCGATCAAGGTACTCAGCTGCTTCAATCAACATCTGCACCATTTCGATAGCCGCCATGTTCAACAATAACACCGATAAAATCACAATCCTGGGTCAAAATGTATGTGTACAATAATCGGACGAAGTCAGCTAGAGCTTGGTTAGCCTTCTCTGTGCAAAAATGCTTGTCGATAGCAGTAATAGCTGCACTGCAAAGTATATATTGTAATACTTCACCGATAAATGTGCAGGATTGACGTTAGTTAGTTTATTTACTGGTTACAGTGGGAAAATTATTATCTAGTTAGAGAGCTAACGTTGGTCAAAAATTCTGACGATAAGGCTCGCGCTGACACTTGATAGATAGCTATTAGGCTAACGTTTCTTGGTGGAAGCTGCCAACAAACAGTGACTTTGACTAGTAGCAAAAAAGTATAATTTCACTCAAGGTTTGATGACAAGATAAAAAGCACCAAAAGTACGGGGTGTTCTAAAAAACTGTCGTACTGATTGTCACCTTCAAGAAAACAGCGAACGCTAGCTAAACTAAACTTAGCTGGTAACGTACAAAAACCAGGGGGTGTCAACGACGTGCAGCCAACAACATAAAATCAACAACTAGCCAGCCACGTTAGATACAAATAATTTTAGCTTCAAAGTTACCAATAAAAAATATTTTGATTTTCCTGGTACGCAATCGTATTTGTCCAACGTGTTAAAAAATTGTTTCTATCAACAATTGAACCAGCGAATGAATGTTACAGCTTGACGATGTTATAAATTATGCTGGTACAGTTTGCTTGCTAGCGTCGTTGGCTGATTGATCACGCGTGGATTGTGGTAGTCACGAGCTGGAAAACGGTGTTTATACAAAAAATTATCGTCAGCAATGGTTTATGAACTAGATGCCTGGCTATCTAGCTACTTGTGTTGTTGATTCCGTCGGTGGTGTTCTCTGCTCTACTATACTTTCCATTAAAAAAAACTAGATGCTATGATTGGTTACCCAAAATGGTATAATCATTTCTATTGGTGGTATCAGTTGTCACGTTTGACATATGTATCGCTAAAAGGATGGGGGTAGTATGCAACTGGTAGACTTTTCCGCCATGTTGGTGTTAACACCACTTTTTACCTGCCTTTGGAAATTCGCTTTCGGTGCCACAATGGACCCAGTTTCCTTATCATGGATCCCAACAAGCCAAGACTAGTGCAACTATTGGCTCCATTTTTGTGAGGCCGATAACCATTGGCTATAATATCTCCAGTTTGTATCCAAGGCCCACCTACATTAAATAATTAAGCCAGAAACCACGCCTCCCTGACATGCTGCTTTCGCTGTGTATCGCAGCCATTGGGGCTACGCTATGTTGTTGGCCTTCGTTCCTTTTCAGTGATTGGCCAAAATCACATGCTGTGTTTCTATTGGTCTGTAAACGAGTACTGTTTAAAGACGTATTTCACTTAAATACATTGTCAATTACCTTGATCTTAACTGACCCTTCATTTATGGAAATCGAATTGTAACAGATACAATATTAGTTCTAAAGCAATCTTTACAAATACATATTTCTTAATGTATCATCAGTCTTTGTAAAATAGTGTGTGCATTGACATAACTGATGTTTGATGTTCATGTTAGATCATGTATCCAGTTAATTCGACAATATTCACTGATTAGAAAACAAGGCAGAGATAGTCTGGGTAGTTACAGCTAGAACTAGAGTAAAAGAAGAGACAAGTATACAATATTGCACTAATTGTACCCTACTTGTCTCTACGTTGGTGTGATTAAGGTTAGTATAGGATATTATGTGTATTATAGGTTTAGTATACTGTATTGTTTATAATGTTGTATATTTAGGAGGTTTATTATATCATATGTTAGCTTGTCATAGGTTACACCTATGTTCTTCGTACTTATTTCATGTTATGCCAGGTTGCTCTGTTGTCCAAAGAATTTCAGTGCCCAGTCTCACCCTATGTTGTTCTGTGCATCTGACAATAAAAGACTTGAACTTGAAGTGTGGAAGGATGTCATCTGAATAGTGAACAGCACAAACAATAAGAAGCGATAGCATATTTACAACAAGTTTCAGGATCTATCAGAAAACAGGGGCATGACTACAACTGTCATTTTAAAAGACATTTATTGAAATAAAAATGCACATGCTCCAATCAGAAACCCACACATGGTGCCCACATGGCTCCAATGTTCAGCTCCCAAGGTTTTCAGTATTTACATAATTTTGTGTAGAATTTGTGTTGAACCAAAAAATTAAAGAAAGTGAACCACAACAAAAGTAAAACATCCACAAAACCAAGTATGTCAAAGTCTACACACCACAGGATCTTGAGTCTTTCCAGCTTCATGCAATAAAGTCCAGTGGTCTATTGAATCCACCTTTTCTGTTCATGTACTGCCTGAAGGGGAGAAAAAACATGACATCATTGCTGCCTTTGCAGCACTTGTACATTACATCATCATCCACCAATGAGAGAGGCGATGTCTGCATCAAAACACCTGCTACAATGATTGGTGCAACAAGAGCAAGCGATGATCAGAGTGCATGATAGTAGTGGCCTCTCAATAACAAATGAAACTTTGCTAACAAACTAGTTCTAATAAGTGCTTACAAATGTCAACAGCAATGCTTAGTGAAGGACAAAGAGCATTGCAGAAATAGATTAGACAATGGATGAATCAATTCCAATGTCTACTGATGCAATTTAAAGATATTTACAGCCAAAGGTTGTAGTATACTAGTGTGTCTGAGACCGATTCACATACCTATACTTCCTCTTCTGGGACACATTGATAGCATGGGCATTCACTGCTCCATCAGTTTTTTTCCCCTGTTTGAAAATAAACATTTTACACAGTCAAACGTGTTGCTCATAAGCACTGTATCTTAGAAGTTAATTCTATGAAAGAAAACAATGTTAAAAAATGAAAAGATGTAAAAAGGCCCATAACCATCTTAGGAAAACTTGTGCCCCCTTGTGGAAATGAACAATTCCAACCGGAAGAGAAAATAAAAATACCTTGGTGGTGTCGAAGGAGCCAAATCCCATGATTTTCATCATCTCAATCTCATCTTCAGTTTTGTCCTTCATGTCTTCCTCTGTTCAAATAAAACACAGTCATACACACAGACATGACAACAGCCAGCCACTACACAATGTGCAAATGTTTACGTCTTAAAAAGTGAATTGGTTAATTAAATGAAACTGATAGCAACAGAAGTTTCTATAGTCAGGTAGCCTTGACCAACATGTATTATTAACCAATATTCCCAACACATGGGCCTAGGGTGAAGCTTTCCAACATCTTAGTTTATGCAGTTTTTTTTAAGCACCAGAAATCTGATGCTCCTTTACGGTTTTCTCCTTTGAATCCTCCTTCTGCCTCGAGGGAGAGCTCGAGGTAGAGCGGAGACGACGAGGAGACCTGCGTGTGGAAAACAGACATGGCTGGAGGACGGGTTATCTACACTAAGAAAGAGACGGTCTCCAATGCTACGCAACGATGCAAAATAACACGTATAAGATCTTCTGATCTTATAGTAGCTTAACTTGTAGTCATTTTAACTTTTCTAACACAATGTCCCTTCCATTGGAGAATGAAACCAACGACAAAAAAGGTCTCACCTGGAACGTCGCCTATGAGGAGAGCGTGAACGGCTGCGTCGCCTGTCCCTGTCCCGAGACCTGGAGCGCTCCCTCTCCCTGCGTCTTCTCGTCTCGCGGTCCCGGGACGTTGAGCGAGAACGGCGCCTCTCTTAAAAAGAAAGTTGAAGATAAATAATTAACACTTAGACTAGTTTGGAATCTTGTGTTCTTAAATCAAATTTGACAAAATTAGTTACGTTAAAATTGACGATATGTTACTGCTGATAACTGATAATAATAATACAGTATTTTACGGTACGAGCGCCCTCTCTGGTACAGTATTAAGCATGTTGTGCTAGTCTTTTCTGAATCAAATATCCAGCTAATCAATTAACTAATATGACCGTAACTGATAATTACAAAAATCATGCACGAGCAATGTCTGTAATAACTATTTACAGAAAGAATATCTGGGAATAGCTTGTTCGTTGTCTACGTTTGCGTTTAGTCACCACTTAGCTAAATAAGCTAACATTGTTTGTGAAACCTTACAGCTAACCACTCGTAAACCACGAACCTCGTCTCGGCGGAGAACGGCTTCTACTTCTCCCCATTTTATTTCCCACCTGAATTGCTGAAATAAATGAAAACTAAAGTACGATTAATAGTACTGTAGACAATTAACAAGATCAAATTCGAAGGCTCCGGGCTGTTCAACGCAGAAGCAACGACAGGAAAACGAAAATGTTTCCTCCAGAATCTTGCTGGGTAGTGTCTCTCCGTCGCCACCTATAGTACGGGAGGCAGACTAACACACGTTTACTCTTGAAATAGCTTAGTCTCAGAGCTAGGAAAAAGGCGAGCCACTGTTCTACGCTAGACCGGAAGAGCCGGAACTGGAAAGATGGCGCGGTCCAATTTCGCTGTCTCGCTTGCTTTCTTCTACTGTCTATGCCTGGCAAGTGTGAGAGCGCCGAAGTTGCGTAGAGGCTGAGAGCGGTATTGCACACAGATAGAGATTTCAATTTGGCAACTGCAGCCACCAATGTCGCACTTCCGCATGCGTCATCAAAACAAAAAGTATCATGGAGGCGACAGCAGCATGTAGGCGACAAAGCAGCAAGGAGGCGTCCTATGATCATTTAAGCGAGTTTTATGACAAGGTTGGTGAGGATGGGAACAATCTTACATTTCTGTGCAAACTTTGCCCACTGGCTTTCAAAAAGAAAATCCGCACTTCAGTCACGTCCTCAGCAAACCTGAAACGGCACATTGAACTGAAGCACCCAGTTAGCCTTTCAAGGTATGTGCAAGCAAATAAAAAATCTAAAGACAGTCAAGACAGATCCTCGACCCATATCCCATTAACTGCATACAGTAACGGCTTCGTTGTCATCTCCCAGCCGCAGCTGGATAACTTGGTGGTGCAGTATATTGTCGGAGACTTGCAGCCTTTGAGGAAAGTGGAAAGCCCAGCTTTCATAAACTTAATTAAGGGGTTGCAGCCATCCAAAAAGGTGCCATCGAGAAAGAAAGTACAGATACTGTTAAACAAGAAATATAAAGAAAACATGTGTGAACTTATGACTGAACTGTCTGAGATCGATGCGGTGTGTACAACAGCAGATTGCTGGTCTGCTGTGAACAAGGCATTTATGGTAATCACTATCCACTGGCTAAACAAAACAGACGTTTCGAAGAGACAGTCTGCAGTACTGGCATGCCGGCGAATTAAAGGAGCACATACACATGATGTATTGGCAGAATTGTTGACAGATGTCAACAAAGAGTTCAAAATCCACAACAAGGTTGTGTGTACAGTGACAGACAATGCTGCTAATTTTGTCAAGGCATTCAACTGTTTCAACTTTGATCAAACTGAAAGTGAAGGTAAGGAAGAACAAGTGTCAGCCTTTGCTGCTGCCAGTGAGAGCTCAGACGAAGATGAGATGGAGCCTGAGCCTGTCTCAGGTCTGGAACATCCCTCTCTCCCCCCTCACAGACGGTGCATGGCACACACTTTGAATCTCGTGGCCAAAGACACAGAAAAAGTTAGTGATAAACGTTACAGAACAATGTTGATGGAAGTCTTTGCCAAAGCATCTGCACTGTGGAACCTGGTCAGGCGATGTACAAAGACTTCTGATGCTGTGGAGGAAAAGCTTGGAATTGGCTTTGTTGTGACAAATGACACGAGATGGAATTCAGTCTTTCTTGCGATGGAGCGACTGTCTCGCATGGCAAAACTAACTACGAAGGCAGAAATGAACGTGGCTGAGGTCACCCCTAAAAATGATGCCACTCCCTTACACGATGAGCTCCTTTTGCATACTGTGACTGACGAGTTCGGCTTTCGCAGATTCTCTCCACAGGAAGTCGAATTCATTCATATGTTTGTGGATGTGATGAGGCCTTTGGCACTAGCACTAAACATCCTCCAAGAAGAGAAGAACGTCTTTCTTGGCTACCTGGCTCCAACCATTGTACAGCTGCAATGTCACATGAATGACCTCTTGGATGAGAGCAGAAAGCCCACTGCAGCAGCGGGTCTCATTACATGCCGACCTCTCATAAAGAGTATCTTGGAGTCACTGAGCACAAGGCTGGCAGGTCTTCTGGAGAAGAGGGAACATATACTCTCCGCTATGCTGGTGCCAAGATTCAAGCTAGACTGGGTCCAAGATGAGGAGAAATGTATGCAGTACAGATTGATGCTGAAAAGAGAATTTCAAACCCTCAACTCTGATGACTCAGTTGCAAGAGACTCTGGTCAAGCCCAGTCCAGTGGTGGAAGTGACAAAAAGGATCCTGCAGCGTCATTCTTCAGATTTAACAAAAACACTCAGGTTAATCAAAAATCCGAAGTGGACGCCTATCTGGATGCCCCAACCACAGATGGGTTTGATGAATACATGCATTTTTCAAAGCTCAGAAGGCTGTTCATAAAACACAACACTGCCCTGCCCTCAAGCGCTCCAGTAGAGAGGCTTTTCAGCATTGGTGGTCTAATATTAAGGTGGGAATAAACTGTGATTATATTACATGATTATTATTTTTTGGTAATAAGTACAGTAAATACCGAGCCTCAATCATAGTTCTTGGTGATATTATTCTAGTTCTGGTTTTAAATATAGAAATGTGGTAAAATTAGTTCTAGTTTAGTTCAGAACTGAACATATACTCTCCGCTATGCTCCAAGATACTCTTTATGAGAGGTCGGCATGTAATGAGACCCGCTGCTGCAGTGGGCTTTCTGCTCTCATCCAAGAGGTCATTCATGTGACATTGCAGCTGATTAGTTCAGTTATTGTCTCAGTCCACAATTCCTTTATGACTGTTTCCATTTTGCCATAATCATGCTAACATCTGTCGTTATCTAATTCAGACCCAGGAGAAACCGGCTGGGAGATGCCAACTTTGAGAAGCAGTTGATCTTGAATGCCAACAAAAAGATTTGAAGGTATATTAAATATTGCTATGATCTGTTTATTGGGCTATAGAAATGCAATGTAATGCCATGGGTATGATGCAGAGGTGACCTGTATTAAAGTAACAGAGCATAATTGTTTTCATAGGAAGCAAACAACAGCTGATCCACCAGGGAGAGACCACTGTGACCAATGACAGAAGATCTTCATTCAGATAAGAGAAAATAACTCTGTCCTTGGCCATGCAAACTTTTGTGTTAGTGTTATTATTATTTTAGTTATGTATGTGGACTGTAACCAGTGACAGATATTCATTTAGTTAAGGTATTTTCACTTACTGGACAGAAAGTAGAAACACTGTCCATGGCCTTGACTCTTTTACGTTATTAATATTATTCTTATACTTATAATTTTTTTTACTTATTCATCGGGCAAACAAGCCAAACAATCTAAAAGTGCCTCAATAATGTAGCCATATGAAGATGAAATCAGACACATAGTTTCAGCGTTAAACTAATAAAATAATTGCTGTCTGTGGTTCTACATGGGCTTTGGAAATAATTTAGAAAAATTATAGCTCGCAATATATTGAAAAAAAGAACTGAACTAGTTAATTTTTTGGAGCTGTGAACTTAGTTCAAAATGTTTAATTATGAACTGAACTAGTTAATTTAAAATTTGTGAACTATGAACTGAACTAGTTAATTTAAAATTTGTGAACTATGAACTGAACTAGTTAATTTAAAATTTGTGAACTATGAGCTGAACTAGTTAATTTAAAATTTGTGAACTATGAACTGAATTAGTTCATGTAGAAAGTGAACTTTCCCAACACTGTCCACCGGGGCCATTGCCTCAAGACGACGGGTGAGGGTCTGGGCTAGCATCGAGTGAAGAAGCACGTTTGCCAATTAATTGTTATTCTGCATACTTATTATTATTATTTTAAAAATTAATTTTCCTCCCACTTTTTTCCGCCGCCTACTATTTTCACACAGTTTAAGCTGGAATTTTAGTTTTCGATCAGCTCGACCAGCTGCCGAAACGGCGCTTTCGGGGCGCCTTCGCGGCCGGTGTGGTCGATCCCATTTGATAACATGGGCGCCGAAAGAAAAAAGACGGCGCTTCCAGGCGCGTCGCAGCAGATCGCAGGCAGTGTGTCCCAGGCGTTAGTCTCCTTAGCGTTATAATTTGTACATTCTGTGGGACTGTTTGATCTATACAAATTAAGTGGTTGCACCAGAGAATATTAGAGATATTACAATATCTGTAATATGTTTGAAAGCATTTGAGTTGTGTATTATTCCTTTGTGTATTAAATACATCAGTAATTGTATCCTTCTTTATTTCCTCACACATCCAAATTCCAAGTATGTCATTGTATACTAATTCAGCTGGAAGTTCACAATTCGGACAAAGTGAACCGTCTCTCACAAAGAAGAGAGAAGTATCAGAAAAAAGTGAAGCATTTTATTTTAACCGTTGGGCTGTCTCAGACCCCCCACATTGCAAAGGTTAAAATAAAATTATTTTTATTTGTTTTTGTATTGGGTAAAATTGGGCAAACACAACAATGGTTCGTTATGAACCTTTGGGTCATGTGACCCGAAGGCAGCACAAGGATTAACCTTTGCAATGTGGGGGGTCTGAGACAGCCCAACGGTTAAAAGAAAATGCTTCACTTTGTTTTTGTATGCGGTAAAGTTGTCGCAATACGACGGTGGGCCACAATGACTGATGGGTCAGAATGACCCGAAGATAACACGAGGGGGGAGTTTTCACATGTGAGGCCAGAGTAGGACAACACTGAGCAGGCAGAATTCCTTGTTATACGGGGAAAGGGAGAGCCACTGTTTGGAAAAGACACTGCAATGTGGCTCCGACAAATAGAGAAGAGGTCCATTTCAACCATCACCTCCTTTTTTAAGGGCTTTATCTGCACGAACGGCAGATAAAGCCAAAGAGCACATACAAAGAGACAAAAGAGATACAGATAACTCCAATGCTTCGTAGGGTCTAAAGTCATCATACTTGTTGATTTCAAAGAGACTATTTAATGATTATTATGCATTTTAATGCTTTGCAGTGGGAATACTGAGGATTGGGCCTGACATAGCAGCAGTATCAGACCTGAAGGGAATGCTCCAGCAGGAATACCCCAAGGTTTTCCACCGGGTGGGAAAAGTGAAAACAATAGTTTACACATAGACCCAGAGGAGGAACCTGTGGCACAGCCATTCAGGGGAATTCCATTTAATCTAAGGGGGGCTGTGGAAGGCAAAATCAACGAACTCTTAGATCTTGACATCCTTGAACAAGTTGACTCACTCCAGGGTTTTTTGAAAAGTTGGCAGCCCTGCTATTGTGTGTGGGTTTTTACACTGTGCCCCTCGGTAGGCAACTTTATAGGTCACCAAAGGTCACAGACTCACCTCCACATGGGGGAGGTGGAAAGTCTTGTCTTCATCCTGTTACTCGTTCAAAACCATGTATATAAGCACTGCCTATTACTGTAAAGCTTTAAGCAACTCTGTATCGACACACTTGTTTCCTTGCAAGAAATAAACCATTGAACTTTCTTTGAACCCGACGACTCTTTGAGCTTCTTGATAAATAAATATACCTAACACAGCCTATGGACCCACCAATTCAAGTGTAAGCATAATTTTTATTTTATTTTTTATCCTCATCCTCTAATAAAACACATCAAACCAAATTGGACTAAAATCAACTTGATGTTTAAGGACTGGTACATAGTTTTTGCAACTTTCACTTTACATTCTAATATGAAAAATAACTTAAAAACCAATGGACATCACACATCAGCATTTTAAGAACAGCTAATGATCATAAAAATAATTACAGCTGTAGAGGTATTTTTTACACACTTCAAAGAAAAAGGAGAAAAGTGGAATGTTTCGTGCCATCTCTGGATGGGGGCTTCAATTGCATCAACAAGCTCAGGATTCTTCCTCAATATACTTTTACTTGATATTAGTGACATTTAAAGCAGCCTGTTGAATGTTGGGAGCTTTAGTTTTCTTCAAATGAATCATTTATTTGTCCCTGCTGTCTATAATTAGTTGAAGGGGAGCCAGCTTTCAGTTTATTAAGAGCATTTCATAGCATATCAGCATTTTTCTACATGTACTGTTCTGCACCTGCACTCGCAATACATTTCTGATTTCTGTGACATTCATTTGACATTCAAAAACCAATAAACATTAGCCGATGATTTTTATGATGATGCTGTGAAGCAGTTATGATTATATACATGTGTGTCAAGTGCATGATGCATGAGATAGGGTGCATAAATAATGAGGGATGTTGCTGATTCTAGTTCAACTTGCAAGGATGTGGATGTTTTAAAAGAAGACTTTATGCAACGATAGTGGAGCGAAGAGTGAATGAGGTACAACAGACAAACACCTGATCCGATTCTAATCCTATGTGTAAAACAAGAAATATTTAAACACAATCTTTCAGAAATGTTTTGATATTACGGAAGCAGGTGAAAACAAAAACATGATCGTGAGCCATTTACATTATAGAACTTATGGGCATGTGTGTACGTGAGTTTATGTGTGCATGTGTGGTTAGAAGCGTGTCAAGTGTCACAATAGTTTGTCCACGTATGCATCCCTCAAGTTTCTGCCTTCTCTTTTTGCTTCTTGCTCTTTTTGAGAAAAGAGGGCGCCTTGAACTTCTTCTTCTTCTTGGAGGGGGACTTGGAGGGGGAGCCCTCTGGGGTGTTGCCCAGGGGCTTGGCAGCCGGGGCAGTGGGCGTGGGCGAAGCCGGGACCGAGGTGTCGTTGGTCGACAGGGCCTTCATCCCTTTCTCCAGCTCCTCCGTCTGCTGCTTCTCTTCCTCCCCTTGGCCGTTCGGAACCGGCGAGTCCGTCTTTCCCTCGTCTGGGCGAGGGATTGTTGGTGCGAAAACGAAAGCGGAGGTCAGAATACAGACTTTGTTTGCGCGGAGTAACACAGTGTGGTGACATGACGTGGGGACTTTGCACAGTGACATTGCTTACAGGTAGGGTACATATTATCGCAGCTGCTTTGCAGAGTGCCTAACATGCTTGGTTCATGAGAGTGCGACGGTCTTACAGCTTTTCTCAGTACTTACTATTGACACAAGATCTTAGCACCAGAGGTGTGCCCTATGAGGGACAGGTCAGAGGGACATAGACAAGGACAGACACAGAAAGACAGAGGGAGAGAGGTACACAGCATGGGTGTGGAGACAAGTGGACAGCACTACATGATGCTGAAAATGTAACGACAAAACTACAGAACTAGAACCACACACACACACACACACACAACAATACCATCCTGACAGACACCCCCATGTTACTCATTCAAGTGTCTTCCCAAATGCATTTAGAGAGTCAAATTTGGGCCCTATATCTAGCCGTTAGTTTGAGTTAAGAGTCTGGAGAAGCCGGGTTCACTATGTTTGATGAGAGTAACATGGGCTTTCAATGAGCAGTTCAGGAGGCATGGAGAAGAGCGACAGGTAAGTCGTTCCATATTCCGATATGGAACCGACATGGGACCATGAGTGAAAGCAAGCCCCAGGTAGCCTGGATGCAAAGCAAGCACAGCACGTCTGTCAGAGCCCCAGGGAGGGGGTGCTCACCTGGGGGTGGAGGGTCACAGGGAGGAGGGGTCTTTGGAGGGGAGGTAGCTGGAACGGTCTCTGTGTCGTTCACCACCTCCTCCCCTTCTAATACACACACAATACCCACCACACACACACACAAATACCCACCACACACACACACACACAATACCCACCACACACACACAAATACCCACCATACACACACACACACAAATACCCACCACACACACACACAAAGAGGAACACAGAGGCACAGTGCCCAAGAAATGTGAGGATGCGCTTTGAGGCGTGCAGAAAGTGAGTATATTGTGAGGCAAAGTAGTGAGTAGGGCACAGGTAAAAAAACAAACAAACATCACTAAGGATAGTGAACACGACGGCCGTCTGTCTGGTGACAGGAGATTCGGAGTGGCTGGAGAGACACACGGAACTTGAGGGTTAGTGAGAAGAACCAGACCTACCTTCTATCTGGCCCTCCTGGTTTCGCTGCACCTCTTTACGATACTCCTCCAGCTCCTGGTCTGTCAGCTGGTTGAAGGGGTTGGGTGTCTCAGGCTCCAGAGGTTTCGGAGGTTCCACCGGAGACTAGGAAGACAGCAGATAAACATTTGACCGTCAGGACTTTCAATGCCAGCCCATTCCGATGATTAGGTCCCAGAACATTCATTCTGCGCCTCATGTCTTGACTACCGCAGCCTCTGGGATCCTACCGGTGGGCTGTCTACTGTTATGACACTGGCCAGCACTTGGGACTGGGGGCCTGCTGTCTTCATGTCCTGCCGGTTCTGCTGTCGGATCTGGGACAGAGAATTTTCAAGAACTGAAGAGTCGGAGAACCTCACATATCACGTGTGGTGTGGCCCACGCTGTGAAAGGACGGGTGAATCTGGGAGGAAGGAAGGCCTGTTTACCTTGTTCCGCGTCTCAAGCACTTCCTGGGGATTGGTGAAGAGAGGGACAAACTGGTTGGGGTTCTCTATTTTGATGGCGGTGCTTCCAGCCTGGGTCATCTCCTCCTTCAGCCACTGTGAGGGGGGAAAAACAACAATATCCCACAAATCCTAAATATGATCATGGCTCAAGTTTCTCAGTTTGGTCCGTTCAACAGCAGCGTCAGTTCCCCAAAGGAGTGCTGATCAGAATAAAAGGGTCCACATCTTGAATTCAGCTCCAGAGTCCACAGTCTGGATGTCATAGCCGTCATCAACATGCTTTTCATACATTCATTGGCATGTCAGTGTGTCGTGGAACACAGAGGATCAGCAGAGCCAGTTTCCACCACTAGAGGGCAGTGTCTGCCTAACGATTGCTTTACAATGTGCTTTTCCCTGCAATGCAGAGGACGGGAGCAGAGAGGGGGGGGGGGGGGGGGCTGAAGGGAGGGGGCGGAGTGAAAGAGTGAAAGAGAGGGTGCACAGTCTCCTCCCAATGATGTAAGAGGGTCTTTTGTGTTGCTCCGTCTGAAACAGACTCCCCATCCTGCTCTGTTTTCCTCCCCGTGACGGACAGCACGCTGACACACGGCTAAAAGCCACTCTCCTATTTCCTCCAGAGAAAAGACATCATCTAAATCCATAAAACAGTGACACGCAACCTTTCCTCATTATAGCACAATATAAATATATTAATAGCTCAAAGCCATGCTTTTTTGTCCTTATTGTTTCGCATTGCATCAGCGATAACACTCAAGAATATTCAATAAGGAAAGAAACAGTCTCCCGTCCCCCTGTTAGTACCATGGTGCGCTGATGCCCAGGGCTGGCCTGGTCCTGGCTAATCCGCAGGTATGAGTTGGGCGTGTTGAGCCAGCGGGTCTTCTCCTGCTGGTGGCGCTGGGCGAAAGGGTGCTGGCGGGGCATAGGGTGACCCCCCTCCTCCTCAAACTGGAAGGAGGTGACGGTGGCGGGCACCTCCACCTCTCTCCGTGTCCGCGAGCGCTCCAGGAGGATGGGGAAGCGGTAGGCGTAGCCGGTACGGTAGCCCTGGCACACAGCCAAGAGGGAGGTGTTACATTTTGTTCATTTAGCACACGCTTCTGTCTAACGTCCAATTAGCGTAGCGCATCAGTCAAAGATCACAAGTGCACAGTTCTAACAATATTTCAGTGGTAGGCCCTGTCCTTAGAGCTCTCACATTAGACTATCTTAGAGAGACAAGATATTTCAGTAAAAAGCTATGGTGGGTGGTGTGGTGCCCCTTCCTCAAGTCCTTAATGTAAACACGCTACATTTACATTTAGTCATTTAGCAGACGCTCTTATCCAGAGCGACTTACAGTAAGTACAGGGACATTCCCCCCTGAGGAAAGTAGGGTGAAGTGCCTTGCCCAAGGACACAACATCATTTGGCACGACCGGAAACCTTCTGATTAATAGCCCGATTCCATAACCACTCAGCCATCAACCCACCCGCCCATCAACCCGCCCACCAGCTAGAAAAGGTGCTTGTGTGTGGTCGTCTCACCAGGTTGTCCAGGGTCCTCATGAGAGCCTCGAACTCGTGTTCCCCGAGGCGAGTCTTGGTCAGGGGCCCGAAGGTGGAGCCGGCCCAGCCCACGGTGCCAGTGGGGTTGGGCCTCTGGGTGGTGCGGTCCAGCATGATGAGGTTCTCCGCTCCTCCGGCACTGCACAATGCTGACACCTGTCAGCACAGCACAGGATTACAGCAGCTGGAGCTCTGGCACTGGGACATCTCTCCACCTCTCTATTTTTCTCTTTTTCATTCTCCTCTCTCTCTCTCTCTCTCTCTCTCTCTCTCTCTCTCTCTCTCTCTCTCTCTCTCTCTCTCTCTCTCTCTCTCTCCCCCCCCCCCCCCATCTCCATCTTCTCTTTCTCTCTCTCCCTCCACCCTCTTTGTCTCATATGCCCCCTCCCTCTCTCCCAGCAGTGCCAGTTAGAGCTCACCTGGACCTGACAGGCAGCCTGGATGTGATAGATGGTGTAGAACGCTTCCTCCACAGACTCTCCCAGGGCCACGATGCCGTGGTTCCTCAGCACCAGCACCTGAGAACACACACCAGAGACTGCAGCAGGGAAACACAACAAACTCCCACTGACCTCCTGTATCGATCGAGGACAACCATCCTCTTTCTAAAACAGCCCAACAACTGTGGCGCTTCTCTTGTCGAAAGAACAATACATTCTTTGTCCAGCAGACTAGGCTGAAGGTTTCTGTATTGCCGGAGATCATAGCTCATGTGAGAGAGACAGGAGGGGTTAGTCCCATGTGAGTGAGAGAGAGGAGGGGGTTAGTCATGTGAGTGAGAGAGAGACAGGAGGGGGTTAGTCTCATGTGAGTGAGAGAGAGAGATGAGGGGGTTAGTCATGTGAGTGACAGAGAGACAGGAGGGGTTAGTCTCATGTGAGTGAGAGAGAGAGAGGAGGGGGTTAGTCATGTGAGTGAGAGAGAGACAAGAGAGGTTAGTCTCATGTGAGCGAGAGAGAGAGACAGGAGGGGTTAGTCTCATGTGAGCGAGAGAGAGACAGGAGGGGTGTAGAGTTTTCCCCCGACATCCCAGGAGGCTCCTACCTTGCAGGTGGGGCCCAGGCTCTTCTGTAGCGCCACCCTGTCCTCCTCTTCCTCCATCACGCCGTTGTAATCATAGTAGGCCACGTCGCCCACGAGCAAAGCCTCGTGGGACAGAGGCAGGAGGCCGCACTTCATGGCAGACACCTGAGGGGAAACGGTGAGTTACCACGGTGACGGTGTGTATAAGTGTGCCTGGATGTGTGTGTGTGTGTGTCCGAGCCTGGCAGTGCCCCGGCAGGGCAGACTTACGGCGGCCGTGGCGGGGGTGTGGAGGTGCAGCAGGCAGCGGACGTCTGGCCGGGTGGAGTAGATGGCGGAGTGGAGGCTGAAACGGCCCAGGTCCACCCCCAGAGAGGTGCTGCCCCTCTCCACCACCTCCCCCAGCACGTTCACCTTCACCTGGGACCAACACAACACTGCAGGCGTCAGCACTGCTAACGCCAACCCCATAGGTCCAATGCTTAGCGCTGTGTTTTTGTGAAAATGGCGAGAAGGTCTAATAATGCAGTTATAGTTCTATCAAGCAAGCATAATATGCATATTAAGCTAAGCATATTCCTTTTTGGTTGACTGAATATTTGTGTTATCGATCAGCAAAGGCGTTTATGTCAGTAGCAACACGGTACTGTAGCATGGTAGCATCTGCTCTGTCGTGAACCCACCAGGCTGGAGGCAGTGACCTCACCGTAGGCCAAGCCTTCGGGCAGCACCAGGAAATGCTCCTGCTCCTTGCTCACACGCAGCTGTGGACGAGGCAACACACCCAGTTTACACACACACGCGCTTCACAGTTTCGAGATTAAAACATATTAGGGAGAAAAAAAAACAGAAAACAGATAGGAAGAGAGGGACAGAGAGCGAGGGGAAGATTACGGAAGGGAGGGTCGAAAACCGAGGCAGAGAGACACAGAGGCAGAGAGAGCGGGGGTCCCACTCACGGTGAGGCAGGAGTGGCTGAACTGGGCCCAGCCGTAGAGATCCAGCAGGCGGTGGACGCTGGCCAGCTTGCAGCGCATCAGCCTCTCCCCCTTCACCATGCTGCTGGGCTCCCAGCCATGCAGGTCGTTGATGGGAGTCACCATCATCATGGCTGCACCGCACGGGGGGGGGAGAGGGAGGAAGAGGAGAGAGAGGGATGAAGGAGAGAGGAGATATAGGAGGAGAGAGCAGGAGAGAGGGATATAGGAGGAGAGAGCAGGAGAGAGGGATATAGGAGGAGAGAGCAGGAGAGAGGGATATAGGAGGAGAGAGCAGGAGAGAGGCATATAGGAGGAGAGAGCAGGAGAGAGGGATATAGGAGGAGAGAGCAGGAGAGAGGGATATAGGAGGAGAGAGGGATATAGGAGGAGAGAGCAGGAGAGGGAGAAGGATGGAGAAAGTGAGAAGAGGAGACTTTTTTGTTTTTTGAGAGTTTCTTGTACTAGATGTCCAAATATTACTCGGTGTCCGTGTGTGTGTGCATGTATGCACGTGTGTGTATGCATGTCCTTGTGTGTGTGTGTGTGTGTCTACCTACTGGAAGGGGACACAGGCAGGGCAGCAGGGGAGCCGTGAGAGGCCATGAAATCAGCGATCTGCCTCAGAGCCCAGAGGTTGGAGGAGCTGCCTCCTTTCTTCATCTGCTCCTGGATCAGCACATCCAGTTCCTCTCTGAAGGACTGCACACACACATTGCACACACACAAGGAGAGTTGCACAATCACACACAGGCACACACGACACAGGTACAGTTGCACGCAGATGCACACACACACACAAGAACCAACGCACACGCTATTAGCTTACCACTTAGACACCCACACAGACAGTTACGCTTCATCCAATGTCTAAACCGAAAGGATGAGTCACCTCGGCTCAACAATGCATTCCATTTTCACCATTCTTAACGTCCATGTTCTGTCTCCTGTCCACAGACACACTCCTCCAGCTCCCTGACTCTCTGTACCCTGTCGGCGTCCCTCCCTCCGCGCTTAAAACACACACACACACTCACTACTACCCCACACCCTGAGTTGAGGATCTTGTCTGCAGCCCCAGCTGTCAAGTGATGATTCAGGGCAGATTACATCTGAGCTGTGGAGATAATCATATCTATCGGCCTCTAAAGAGGGCCAGGGAGGGGGGAGAGGACAGAGGGATGGCCAGGGAGGGGGGAGAGGACAGAGGGATGGCCAGGTAGGGCAGCAGGATTCCCATGGGACAAGAAAGAGTGAAAAAGAATGGAGAGTGTGAAGGGCAAGTGTGGGATCGCTAAATGTGCCTTTTCAAATGTGCCTTTAAAGGCTATCTCTCTAAACACGTGCGTGTAAGTGAACATATGTCTGTCCATAAGCACACAAACGTACGCAAGTATACAAACACACACACACACACACACACTCACTGGGCTCTGGAGGATGCTGGAGACTCGTTTCTTGTGCAGGGGCCCGGATCCAGGGGTGGAGTGTTGGGGGGAGAGGGGGTTCTCCTCTGGGGCCCCATCACTGGGGCTGAGATGCACTGGGGTGCCCTTAGGGGTGGGAGAGGTGCTCATCTTCCACAGCTCACTGGGGGAGGGGACGCCACCTTGGGAGAGCGGAGGTGAAAGAGGGGAGGGATGAAGGAGGATAAGGGTTCAGGTGGAGGAGAGGAGGTGGGGGTGGGAGAGAGAGCGGGGCTGATTAGCCAATTACAACACCGAGACCTTTATTCGATCGCAAACGGAATCCTTCCAGAGGCACAGTTCATAGTAGTAGTAGTAATAGCGTGTTGATTTGTAAGACCCCGATGTACCTGGACGATTATCAGAGGTTCACCAACCACTGCCTTGTGCTTGAACGACTGGAACATCAGACATGAAAGCCTCCCTACCAGCCTCAGACATTAGAGATGTGCTATTCCCCAGAGGGTGGTGTGTGTGTGTGTGCGTGTGTGCGTGCGTGTGTGCTTACTGAACCAGACAGGAGAGCAGAAACGCAGCATTGGCAGTAAGAGCTCAGAAGGCTGCATAATACCAACAGGAAGTCCGTCTCAGTAATTGGAGAACCAGCCTGGACTTACGGGAAAGGACTCCAGACTGGAGCCAGACCATCCCCCTTCCCCTCCCCCCCATTTAAAACACACACTCATAAACACGCAGAGTTTTCTGCACTAAGCAGATAAAGCCCCAAAAGCACCACACCCTCACTCCTGTCCTCGCCCCTCGCAAACTGACAGCAGCACAGACAGGCCCTTCACATCAACTACAGGGCTCCGGAATCAACCACCCGGGAATATGAATATCTAGATGAGATTCGTCTCATACACGTTCTATCTCACATCCAGATAGATCATGGCGCATCACGCTAACACAGGCATGTTAGGTAGTCATTTTTTATTTATTGATCCGTTTACACTACAAATGGTTACAAACTGCTTTCCCAGCAATTTAGACCCCAGTGACAGCCCTCAAACACAAACACAGGGACGGACTGATCAGTCCCTTTGTGTCGGTGTCCCACAAAGAGAGAGGGGCCCAGCTGCTCAAAGGTAGCAGGCTCAGAGCTGCTCCCTCCTGGGAGAAATATAATGACTACAGGGCGTCATGGAAGTCTGCTGCCTCTCTCTTCCACCCGCCCCTCTCTCCTCCACCCGCCTCTTTCCTCCACATGCCCCTCTATCCTCCACCCGCCTCTTTCCTCCACATGCCCCTCTCTCCTCCACATGCCCCTCTCTCCTCCACCCGCCTCTTTCCTCCACATGCCCCTCTCTCCTCCACATGCCCCCCTCTCCTCCACCCGCCTCTTTCCTCCACATGCCCCTCTTTCCTCCACATGCCCCTCTCTCCTCCACATGCCCTTCTTTCCTCCACATGCCCCTCTCTCCTCCACATGCCCCTCTTTCCTCCACATGCCCCTCTCTCCTCCACATGCCCCTCTTTCCTCCACATGCCCTTCTCTCCTCCACATGCCCCCCTCTCGTCAACCTGCCCCTCCCCCTCTCTCCTCCACCCGCCCCTCTCTCCTCCACCAGCCCCTCTCTCACCCACTTGCCTCTCTTCCCACTGTACCTCCTCCACATTACCCACCATGTACCTCCTCCTCCACATTACCCACCCTGTGTCTCAGACGAGTCAAAGAGTTTGGAAACCAAACTTGAAGAGGTGTCCATGTGTCATCAGCAAATCATCTGATCTTCACTGCCGTCGGCATTATGTCACCATAACACAACCAACTAGGATTGGGCTTCAGGGAGGCCAGACCAGGAGAAATGGGGCACCCGGCTGATGACTCCACTAATACGTCTCAGGTTGTGTTCATCCAAGTGGAAGAGAGCTTTGTGGAAACCACATTAACTCAATGTGAGCTACATTCACTCATTGATTGATGGAAATGCATCCACTTTCACCGGATTGCTATGTTGGGCCTTTCACCTCTGAGAGTAAGATATCCCATTTGGAGAGAGGGAAGATAGGAAAATAATTACATAAGTAGCCCAGGATTGATTTATGTGGCTCCACTTTCATTAGACTACTGAAAGAAAACATGCTAGTGGATACAATGAGTTATGCAACTTAGTAACAAGTCTGTATTGTTTAATGTTTACCAGGCAATTCAGCATACTCTGCAAGTTGATTTTACCTACTGTAACTTGAAATCAGATATTTGGAAAACATAATTTTACTGACCATGAAAAATCTAATTTAATCTCAAATGGCAGGATTAAAAAGTTAACATATAGTCTACTGGACATGGGCCCAAACAGTCCAATACCATGTCAAATAGAGCAGAAATGTTATGTGGGTGCATCAAAGTTTACTTAGATAACGCGCTCATGTTAAACTGGGTACAGTTTAATTGTACAGTCGCTACATTTAATACTGGTTTGATAATACATTACTGTTTGTATCTCTGCACAGGAGAAGATTCCATGTCATTTAGGCCGCATGTCGTGTGCTGAAATCAATCCCAAACTATGCTACCGAATGCGATTCAGTTCAGCCCACTTGGCCAAAATAGGAATATGTCGTTGTCGCCTGCAGCCTATAAATCCACCACATAAGAGACAGCAACCTGATATATTCAGCTGACATTTACAGGCTGTTACCAACCTAGGCTATAGCATTTCGCTCCAGGTAGTCGGCCGCCTGCCGCGTGCTGCCTAGCAACACCCGCTTAGCGCTGCAACATCAGCACCCACAGCGGATCATCTCCAGACCTGCCAACCGGACGTATGGCCATCCGCAACACACACAGCGAAGGCCAATATCACATTATAAATTGTAAATAAGTCTACGAGACTCGTGACAATCCCATCCACTGTAAGTGCCTAGTAGAATAGGTGAACCATATTATGAGTGGCACAGAAGATATAGCTGCTTTCACGTTTTCATAAGCGTCGTGACATCTGCCGACAGCAGACAGCCGAAATCCATCTGCAAAACAATATGCTTTGTGGGTATGCTAACGACAACCAAAACTAATGTGACCATAGTTCAGGGACATAGCGCATTTACATTACCTTAGTCTACAGAGACGAAAGATAATGGCCAAGGCCCTAATATTAATATTCAAAGGCAGACACAAATCATAGGCCTCTGTTGGGACAGATTGAAAGTGATTAGCCTGGCTAATAAAATCATCGACCACAAGATCAGTGACCAGATAATTCAGCCTACCTTAATGTTTAAAAACCAATACTTCGTTTACATTTCTGTATTTTGGGGCCATTGCACCTTGGGCTACACAATAGTAGTAAGCCTGTTAAATTGTTAAAGGGTGCCATGCATAGCACTGATGGTTTGAACCAGCATCTGTCCGTCGGTCCTCTGTATGTAATAATGTTCACCTTTCCCAGTTAGAAACAACATGAAGTTCTGAGTGTTGCTAGGCTTCTCTCTTCAAAAAATCATCATATCATCCTCAACATAAACAGGTCCAGCTCACCTCAACGCATTCTCCGTGTCTTCTTCTTTGTGGATGCGCGTTACGCCCACTGCCTTAAATAAAACCCAAACTAAATACAAGATCCGCAGAGAATGAGAAGAAGAAAAAAAAACTAAATCATCGATAAATGATTTGACTCTCGACAAGCCTACAACGCGGTCCGGGGCTGTGGGCTTTAATCTACGTCCCCGCTGTTTTTCACCGTTGACTTCGTCTGGACCAACCCATTGCCACGCCTGCCGATTCACCGTTCTCTGTGGTTCCTGCGCTATAAAGCGCTCCCAAAATGTAGGAACAAAAAATGATATATATGGAAATCTTGGATCAAGTTTTTTTATTTTTTTATAAGTCGTTCTAACCCTAAATTACATCATACACTTCAATTGTGTCATTTGTAACAGACAGATAAATGTTTTGAACCGTATTGTATTGAAATATCCTACCATGAATTATAGATCAAACTGGCACCATCTTCTGGTCAGTATGGGGAACACAAATGGATAGCAAAGCCAACAAAGACAATTGTTATATTTTTAACAATCCATAATTTTTGTCATTTCTTGTGATCCTGTAGATCAGTGTGGACATATCCTAATGGTTTTTATAAAACAACTTAGTTCCAGTATATACCTGAACCAAACTTTTTCTGGTTTGCCTTAAAACCAAAAAGTTGGAAAGTTTCCAAAAGATACTTCCCTAACACACAGGCAACGTCTGCCTGCTCACGCTGCTGTCCTTCAGGTAATTAATGTACATTTAGGAATACAATTCTTAAAAGGTTGGGGCTTTTTATAGAAAATAGAAAACATCCATAAACCAGATAATGCTGAACATTTTATTGGAGAAATGTAAACCAATACAAATACGAACAAAAATATTGACCAATTTAATAAATTGTGGCATTTTGTCCATCCTGCAAATAAATAATTCACTAAAGATTAGCCAACAAACAAAAATATATATCAATAAACTTCCCACCGAAATATTTTGCGTCTGTGTAAAATAATGTTTTTAAATCAGTTTCCCAGACCTCAAACTCTATAATCATCTCAAGGTGAAAAAACAGCATTGAATACAAAGATTAGGAGAACTGACTGCACCAACATTTCTCACCTCTTGTGGGCAACATTTAGCCATTTTTTGCCACAATCATTCAACTTTAAACCACAAATCTCTGATTGGACCCCTATAGGATTCATCTATAGTATTCATCGAAATGTATACTTCAGCATTGTCTTTTGAGCTGATGAAACTACATATCTGCACATGCTCAAGGCCCTGAGTAAGTCATGAGAATCTTTTTCTATGAAAACAAGCCAAAGTCCCTGCCAAAGACAAGTATCCAGATTCTATAGCAATTTGCTATTGGCAAGGTATCGATGGGGCTATTGCAAACCTCCTTCATTTTTAAATGGCTTTATTGAGGGTCTTAGAATTTATAATTGCATTTTATTGGAATTTATGTGATGTGGTTTTGGGTAGCATCATTAGCATTCCCCTTCACTATAGTGGAGAAAAATGGGCATGGCATAGTTTTCCAAGGCATTACATAAAGTGTTAAGCAATCATTTTGAAGGATGCTTCTAGTACATGCTCTTGAATGAGTCTTCAGCTGACAGACCTTCTATAACAATACAGGTCACAGGGAACTATTTGCCTCTTCCGAGCTGCAGGTAGAAGCTACTGAAGTTCTAAACGGGCGGGTACAAGACAGCCGAAGGAAGCTCGACGCTAACTGACGAAGAAGGGTGAAATTAGGTGAAGGATCGAAAAACCTACATTTGCCTGAAAGAGACTCAAACAATGGAGGACATCAATTGAATAACCCAGTTCAGATCAAGTGAATGTATTTTGAGCATTTCACATTTTCTACCCATTAATCAGATATTCAAAGCTCTACACTGATTGCCAATTGCACCCTTGCGTTAGCAGTTACCAGGTTGATCATGTCAGGGAAAGCTTCACCTGATTGGCTATTTTATTTTACCGCTTGCCTGAAGCCGAGAGTCCTTCTCTTTGACAATGCTGTGATGTCAGTCGATTTTTTAATAATGTTGACTTGAAAGTTTTGTCATTGCAGCAAAGTGATAGTTAGTGATACTATATATTTTAGTCAGTGATAATGAAGGTCCTCTAAAGCCTGGTGGAAACCATGTAATCTCTCCAGTTCTAGGTCAAAGTCAGGAACACAGTAGTGTTAGTATTAGCCCAAGCACCATATATATTAGTTTACACTATAGTTGAAACAGTTTAGGTTGATGTAAGCAACGTCTGGTTACCCATTCTTTAGCCTCGTTCGACACCAATTTAACGTTCTAACAATTCGTCTTGGTCCATTTATGAAGTGGGAGCAAGTGGCTCCATGCTGGAGCCAACATAGTTGGTTTGTTCAGTTAGTACCATAGTCTGATCCGGGGCCACTTGGAGGATGTACTGGTAGGTGGGCACCACACAATGGTGCAACACCAGCCCACCCATGTCTCCATCCGTATCGCCATACTCTGCTGTGACTACAGGGACGGTCATGGTCATGGCATCTGTCACCTCTGCCTCGCCAGACACACCCTCCAGTATCTGTGTGTATGAGAGAGGGAGGTGTGTGTGTGGGGGGGGGGAGTGGAGAGGGAGGGGGATATCCGAGGTGGAGAGATGTAGTTGCAAAAGAGTTATTTTCATTTCTGCAGTTCATATCTAGAGATGCGTGGGATGACATGAGATTGTTGTAAACACCAATTTCAACAACACCACTGAATTTAATGCCAGGGGAATCCCTGGTAGAATGTCAAAGCTTCCGTGTCCATCCTAAATGCACTTTAAGGGACTAGGACACACAAACCTCTGTCTTCGCAATACAGAATGAAACCAGAACCTTCAGCATGTCAACATGGACAAAGCTGAAATTGCCTGGTGAAATCTGCTCTACGGCTAGTCACCTCATCCAATCTCCACATGTCACTGGCGATGCCATCAGTGGTCGCATAGTTGATAGCGTTCCTGAGGAAATCAGTGGGGCCTCCAGCATTCTGAAGAAAAACAAACTCTAAAACTAGCAAGTATTTTTCAACCAGGCAAGGGACAAGCTCAAGGTGAGATGCTGCATTTTCTCGTAATGTAGTTCCAGCCAAGTGCCTGACAAGAAATAACTCACATTGTCGGAGTCCTGTAGTACAGCAACAAGTAGCCTTATGTATTCTGTGGCGGCCTTAAGAGTGTCTACTTTACTAGGCTTCCTGTCACGACGCATCAGAGGCACCATGCGCTTCAAACGAGAGAACATGCCATTTAAATTCCTTATCTGGAAAAAACAAGAACAATTCAGCCATTGGTCTAAACACTGCAGAGTTCCAATTCTGATACATATTGGCATTACGAAGTGATGATCAGTAGGGTTTGAATTAGGAGGGTCTGACCCCCCTAATTAAGACTTGGACCTCCCCAAAAGAGGTAAAAACAACATGAGTAGACCATTGGCTCGGTTAAGTTAATAATAATAATAATTAAAAAAAAAAGGTAGATATGTCGTTGTGTGAGTTTAGGTTGCGGTTTACATCTATTGATGAGCTGAATTGAAACTTTGTAATTCACGTTTAGACTGCAACTCTGGTCAGCATATCCCTTTATTTATTTTTATTAATGTGCATCTATAAACACGGTTTTATAACCGTTAATCTGTAACTGGCGATGTAGAATTTGGGGGACACTCTTTGACAGCCCCACAATAGGAATAAGATACTGTTCATTTTTCTTTCCCACTTACTCTCTGGCGTTCCTTGGCATTGACCATTTGTCTTCTCTTCACAATTTCACTCCAATCTTCTGCGTCCACATACTGGCCGTTGGAACCGCGTCTGAATTTTGTAACATTGCAGTGAATAGGGAGCACCGGCTCACCTATTGCTCGCATCAATATGTCACCCATTATTTCAGCCTCTGGGACCCTCATTGGACCTATTGGAACTTAAAATGTTAAAGTTGACAATATTGGAGGTCTGTCAAAATTTGTATTTTGCCTGTGACTCCCAATGTTACCTGTCGTCACGGTAGTCCCCAATAATTACCCCAAAAAACATCAACCTGTGTTTAGCCAGCCTCTAATTAGGCTGGCTAACATAAACGCACGTGCTGTGCGCCAGGACGCTAGCACTACGTCACCACTAGAGGTCATGACTCGTCATTGGGATTGTTTCATGGAACCTGAGATAAAATATATATATCATATATATATTATTGCACAATTGATATGAATACTTTTTTGATCAAGTCTAACAATGGGAGTATTGGTAATCTACGACATTGGCAACATTATCATAAATGGCGACACCACGACAGGACAGTAGTCACAGACAATACATGATAATTTTTTGATTGTTGGTTATAAGTCTCATTGTATATTTGAAAGCCTCCTTATTACAGTAACCAAAGGGGACAAATACAAGCTCATAAATATGAGCTGATCACCGCATTAAACGTGTATCCTTATTAGCCTATTAATTTGAAGACGAGAAATTGTTGTTTTGGAATATCTACATTTTGTATTTTTTTTATGTACCATTTGATGTTTTCGACAATTATTTACATTATAAATAGAATGACTTTGATCCCTTTAAACTGTGGGTTATAAATAGTTAATCCACTAATACCTTCATCGCTGATTACCTAGTTATCCTACTATCCTACATCTTCGGTCTATCTATCTCTCGCTCTCATTGACTGTGTGGCCTAGAAGACGAGAATTGAGGAGGGGGGTCCCTTCTATCTACCGACTGTGTCAAACTAACAGTTTGATCACAACTATTCCAAGGATTCGATCATACATTACCCTCGGCAACCATGAGCTCGAGCATGGATTATGATTTTATGGCGCCAGGGGAATACACAACCCATGTAAGGACACGTGGCTTGTCAAGACAAGTCTGCATCCACTGAATTCACATATTCTGCAGATGCTTTAAAACTGCTTTAATCAATATTTTAGAGGAATGCAAATGAATTGGAATAAAGAGAACTGTAAATGTACGAAATTGCAGGGCAAATATTCTGTGTAGCTGTCCAATGGGTCTTTGCACCCTGAGTGCTAATAGAGGTATAATTACAGCCGCCTATTAACCTTGGGCTCAGATGGGTTATTTTCCGTGGGCGACATTTTTCTTCTTTCAAATATTTCATGGAACACATGGAAATTGATACGGAGTACACTTTAGGATCAAACGAATGTGGGATATTTTCTACCCCGCTGGGACGGTGGACGGGGTTTGCGGTACTGTGTGTGGATGAGGCGACGGCCGTGCTGTGCCAGTGAACAAGAATGGGGTTCTGATCTGCGTCTATGCACCACCTTGCCTTCCCATGTTGTTATGTCAGTGACATTATAAATAGCAATAGGAATTGAATATAAAGCAATACGTGCTTGTCACCTGTGCCTTCACGTCAAGGTGATGCCAAACGCCTTGCCCCTGTGCCACATCCATTTCATGATTTAAAACTGAACGTATGGCTGTGAAAAAAGAATAACACACAACACACATACAGACCTACATACAACTAAACATTCAGATTGATAGGCCTAATGTGATTTTGTGTGTCACATGAATTCTCAAAATTGAGGGACGTTTTATAGAAGAGCATTGATATTGAAAGACCTGTCCAGTAATAAAATAGATAAAAGCGATGCGAATTTGTTAGCATCATCATTACCATAGTGTATTCGTGTACGCCACACCTTCCCTCTGGCCAATCGCCAGCAATGTCTTCGATGACGCGCAGAATACTCAAATTACTTTTTCGCAAGAAGTAGGTTGAAGTTACTGAGACTGATGACTTGAGCTAAAAGTTGAACCAAGTCAAAGTTTGTGCGTATAGATTTTCACAGGAGACTACGAGGGTGTGCAAGGTTATGACTGCCTGCTAAAGATATATCTGGAAAATTACTCTTGGAAAGAAATTGGCTTGCTAGCTATAGACAAGAACCGACAATGATAGCATCGCATCTGTTGGCTTACTACTTCACGGAACTCCACCATGACCAGGTGCAAAAAGTGAGTGGAAATACTTTTTGTTAATCGGTATCACAAAAGTAAAGCTAACCGGAAACTTATAACAGACTGGTTTATGGTGAACAGTCGGTGATAGTAAGGACTTAACAAAGATTAATTCATGTTTATTCACACATGTGATGTAGGCTGTCTTACGTCGGCATTGCGTCACGTCCAGCTACTTCAATTTTTGTATCCATCCAAATGAAAGCTCATTTAGTATTACCAGAGAATGTGCTCTGGTATTACCGATCTACTGGATTTAGATGATTTCTTATCAACTAATGTTGCCTCTGAGCGTTTGCTATCAGATCATAAAATCCACTTTTAAGTGGATGCTCAACCGAGGTAGCCTACGTGGAATATGACGTTGTCTTTGTCTTTTCATATATTGGGATTTCATAAATTAGCAAATCATGTTAGTAGTTGGCCTCCCAGAAGAGCTGGTCTCCCCATTACGTATAACCAGTTTGAAATATCTGGCTCAGATACAGTTTGCCAACATTTAAAGATACGTGCCTTTTTGTGCGTCTTAAGAATTTGGTTGGTAAACGTTCAGTTGAACAGCAAGCTAAGCGTTCGCAACTTTGAAATGTGCTGTTGTTGTAGCCTATGAAGCTGCTGAATACAATTTACTACATTCCTCGAGCACCAGCTGTTATTACTGCAATAAAATACTACATAGGCCTTTAAGTAGTTACTGGACTACCATGCAAGTCCCCCCGTGTATAGGGGTTGGGGCAGGCCTTGTTGGTCTAAAGGTTGGGGTTGTCATAGGGTTATATTGTGAAGGCTAGTTGATATTAGAGTCATCTTGGATGGCATAGACAAGGCCAGATATGTATTAATTCATTTGATGAAGAAGTAACGTTATTCCTAAACTGTTTCACTTTGCAACAAGATAGGATACAGGCAGAGCTACAGAATGCTCTTCTTTATTTGTGACCTGCTTCTTCATGACAATGAAAATCGTGAATGACACAAGAGGCTATTGTTGATTTGACTGTTTCAACAGTCCTTCAGTACCCTCCCTTCTAACCCCCCCCCCTCACATTCTATCTCCAGTGTCAGGTTTTATGGCTGTGCAGTCAGTATTTTCCCTGTAGCAAGCATTGTCTTTTGTCTGATTAATTGTATGTCTTGTGGCGAGGTAGTGTGGAGGACCCTGAGGCCAAGGTGACCGACCAGTTCATTTTCCTGACCTGTTGTCCTTATGCAAGCTCCCATTATGTTTAGCGGTGGTATCAAGGTGATAGTGTGTTTATTATTGGTACCAGACCACACATATTGAGACTGGAAAACCTCTACAGCAGCCAAGGTCTTCTAGCTCATATTACTCCAGTCAGGTTTCTGTTAAGAACAAGATGTCTCTGTTAAGACTCTCAACAGGAGGTGTAATCTACCCCCTTTCCACTCCTCATCTGTTAATTTATTCCTCGCAAATAATTTTCAAATGGACAGTGTTTTTTTCCCAGTGTGTAGAAGGATAATTTACAGCTTGGGGCTCTGGGTAGAGTTGTAAACTATTTTGGTGTGACCAAAAGGCTCAGGCCTGTAGTCTCATGTGTTTCCTAATGCTCTGAACCCTCCTGTCACATGCCTTTTGCGGAAGAGCTAGTTTGGCAAGTCAGAGGTTCCTGGAGTGTGAGGCGTGTGCTGTCGGGCCTCCAGTTCCTGTTGCGTACATGCTTCAAAGCCAAGCGGGCGGGGCTAGCTCAAACCAGGAAGCAGCACTCTTGTTTTACTAGAGGGAACTTGACTGAACAAAGAGCTTTGATGATAATATTCGACATGTTTAGAAATGCTGCCAGTCTGCTGTCAGACAAATTGATTTTGGCCACTCAAACTGAAGCAAAGCTGGCATTTATCTTTTAGGTGTTTATACTTTAAAGGTCTGTTGTCAAGGTATTCAGGAAACTAAATTAGTGTGGTGTATAAAATAAATCATGTCATTTTTGGTGTCCACAAATTTCAAGATACTCAAATAATAATAATTGTAGTTGTCAAACATCCTCTTTTATAATCTGACTGCAGGTATTCTGAACACATTTTTGGTATCCATCCATTTTCACAGCATCACAAGGTACCTGTGCAAATGTCAGCCATTTTACAAAGGCAATAAAGTTACTTAAGTATTGAAGAAATTGTTGATTTGGTTTGATAATCTGATCAAACTGGACATGTAATATGTGGAAGCCACTAGAAAATAATGATGAACTATACTACATGAAGTTATACCGTAATAAATTAAGGTTTTAGAAACAGATGGACTTGTTCATAGTTTACGCCCACGCATGCAAATGAATTCAGTCACTCACACTAAACTCAGCGTTTATGTGCTAATTGGATGATCGACCATCTATAAAAAAATCTTAGAGCTGATCTAGGGGACATTTATTAATCTGATTATTTCTAACTTTTCCATTTGAATTCTCCAGTAAATCATGTAGCACTCAAATGTATTGCCATAATTTAACAGTAGCTTAACCAGTTTAGATAAATTGTGTTCTGTTGAAAGATTTGTTGGCTTTATTTATTTAACAAATAAGTCTTCTTACGCATGTTTATCTCCGTTAAACTCTGTCTCCCTCCTTCCATCCAGGTGGACAAGTACCTATACCATCTGCGTCTGTCCGAGGAGAGCCTGATGGATGTGTCGGTGAGATTCCGTCGGGAAATGGACAAGGGCCTTGGTCGTGACACCAACCCTACGGCAGCTGTTAAGATGCTGCCGACGTTTGTTCGCTCTACTCCCGATGGAACAGGTGAGCAACGGCCCGAACAGCTGCAGAGATATTTCACACGAGGGGATTCTGTAAGTCCTCCGTCTTTCAACCTCACAGTCTCCGGGGGGGGGGGAGGGGGAAGGGGGAAGGGGGGGAAGGGGTTAGGAAGTCATTAGAAAGAGTATTGGTCCTCCTGTCCCAGAATGACCTGTGATGTTTGGTGAGTTAAAAATCTTCTGTTTACCCAGCTTGTTGACTGAGGTCATTGTTTGTGAGTTAGACCTCAAACTGGCAGATAAGAAAGCTTCCTTACGGAGAGAAACTTTTCCTATTAGTTTCTGGCTCTCTTTCCAGGTTCCCGTTTTCCTGTCTGTCTTTCTTTCTTCAAGCTAAGTTTCTGAAGCGAAATATTCAAAGAGTAGGAATGCCTTGTGTAACAAGGAGTTCTGTGAGGTTTAAAGTATTTGAAGGTAGCTTACTTACTTGCGGTTCCCGTGTTTTATAAACAGTATTTTGTTACACCCACGATATAAAGCTCTCACAATATAACACTTAACATTTTCTTTTGGTTTCTTCATGATATTCGGACCTGAGCTAAGGTCAGATGCTTTGATGATTTAGCCTACACTGGGCTGACGTTTAAAATCGTATGATTTTGTTTAGAGTTAATTTTTTTTATTGTGCAGGTAAGGGAATGCTGGCTGTGTTGGGTTCTATTTCATCTCGTCATATACTGGTCAAAGTCCTTTGGATGGTTTTAAAGCCACTGTTAGACTCTATATTCCTGTTATCTATTATATACCCGGTCAGTCATTGAGATCAAATTAAAATGTACAATAACTAGGCTACCTGGTAATAACATACACTCAAGTACTTCTTTCTAGCCTTTACATAAGTGTGTGTGTGTGTCACCAGAAAAGGGAGACTTTTTGGCCCTTGACCTTGGTGGGACCAACTTCCGTGTCCTGCTGGTGAAGGTCTCAGACAATGGCAAGCAGAAGGTGCAGATGGAGAACCAGATCTACGTCATCCCTGAGGACCTGATGAGGGGCAGCGGGACAGAGGTGAGAGCTCCTCACACACACACACACACACACACACAACACACACCTGTACTACCCAACACTGCACCACACACACCTGTTACTACCCAACACTGCGCCACACACACACACACACACACACACACACGACACACCCGTTACTGTCCAACACTGCGCAACACACACACCTGTTACTGCCCAACACTGCGCCACACACACACACACGAGTCGTTGTATACATAAACCTCCTTTTCCAAGTACAATTTCTTATCAATTATCTACTTATGTTTTCATTTGTTTGTTACTTTAGCTCTTCGACCACATTGCGGAGTGTCTTGCCAACTTCCTGGATAAGTTGGGCATAAAAGACAAGAAATTTCCTCTTGGCTTCACATTCTCCTTCCCCTGCCAGCAGAACAAGCTGGACGAGGTGAGGGAGGGGGGCTTCAACAGACGTGGGTTTCAAAATTGTTCAAGCTGGGGTAATGCAGCTTGGTTATTCTTAAGTGAGAGTATAAATGCTAAGTCTTCTCTCAGGACCAAAGACGGGGTTTTGATTTGGAAACAGAAATCAAGACAAACTGCAAAAAAAAAAAAAAGATTCATTGACATGAATGAAACATGCATTTGATGTTTGAGGGAGTCGGGTGGCTGAGCGGTTAGGGAATCGGACTAGTAATCAGAAAGTCGCCGGTTCGATTCCCGGCCGTGTCAAATGACGTTGTGTCCTTGGGCAAGGCACTTCACCCTGCTTGCCTCGGGGGAATGTCCCTGTACTTACTGTAAGTCGCTCTGGATAAGAGCGTCTGCTAAATGACTAAATGTAAATGTAAATGTAAATGTTTAGTTAACTGTGTGTTTGTATTGGTACAGAGTATCCTGGTGTCGTGGACTAAGGGGTTCAGGTCCAGTGGCGTGGAGGGGCAGGACGTGGTCAGCCTGCTAAGGAAAGCCATCGCAAGGCGAGGGGTGAGGACACATGCCTGGCGCTGCGGTACAGGGGCTGGGGGTTAGGAGTTGGGGTCTGGGGGCTAGGAGCTGGGGGCTAGGAGCTGGGGGCTAGGAGCTGGGGGCTAGGAGCTGGGGGCTAGGGGCTGGGAGCTGGGGGCTGGGAGCTGGGGGCTGGGAGCTGGGGGCTGGGAGCTGGGGGCTGGGAGCTGGGGGCTAGGAGATGGGGGCTAGGAGATGGGAGTTGGGGGTTAGGAGCTGGGGGCTAGGAGCTGGGGGCTGGGAGCTGGGGGCTAGGAGTTGGGGGCTAGGAGTTGGGTGTTAGGAGCTGGGAGGTGGTGGTTAGGAGCTGGGGGCTAGGAGTTGGGGGCTAGGAGCTGGGGGTTAGGAGCTAGGAGCTGGGGGCTAGGAGGTAGGAGCTGGGGGCTAGGAGGTAGGAGCTGGGGGCTAGGAGTTGGGGGTTAAGAGTTGGGGGTTAGGAGCTGGGAGGTGGTGGTTAGGAGCTGGGGGCTATGAGTTGGGGGTTAGGAGCTGGGGGCTAGGAGCTTGGAGCTGGGGGCTAGGAGCTGGCGGCTAGGAGCTGGGGGCTAGGAGGTAGGAGCTGGGGGCTAGGAGGTAGGAGCTGGGGGCTAGGAGGTAGGAGCTGGGGGCTAGGAGTTGGGGGTTAAGAGTTGGGGGTTAGGAGCTGGGGGTTAGGAGCTGGGGGCTAGGAGCTGGGGGCTAGGAGCTGGGGGCTAGGAGCTGGGAGCTGAACTGGGGCCAAATGAACACTCAATTAAAAATATGACTTACTCAAAACAAAGTAAAACAAATGTGTAATAGTGTGTGTCAGGAGTCAGGTGGCTGAGCGGTTAGGGAATCGGGCCAGTAATCCGAAGGTTGCCAGTTCGATTCCCGGTCATGCAAACTGACGTTGTGTCCTTGGGCAAGGCACTTCACCCTACTTGCCTTGGGGGAATGTCCCTGTACTTACTGTAAGTCGCTCTGGATAAGAGCGTCTGCTAAATGACTAAATGTAAAATGACTAAATGTAAATGTGTGTGTGTGTTAGCTGCAGGCTCATCCACAAACATTCAGGGAAATCTAATCATCTATGCAACATTGCCAAAACAGAAGCAACTCTGAAGCACTAGAGAATTGAGCTAAGCAGTCCATTCAGTAGCAATAACCCCCCCACGGCAGATCAACCCAAACATGAATCACAAGCAAAACTGTATACAAAACAGTATATATAGTGTTCAAAGACTGTGGCTGAAGGGTGCTTCTCTGTGTGCTATTCTCTCTTGTCTGTCCATCATCCTATTCCAATGTTATGTTCTATCTCTTCCCCAGGACTTTGATATAGATATTGTAGCTGTGATTAATGACACTGTCGGCACCATGATGACCTGTGGCTATGACGACCATCACTGCGAAATAGGTCTCATCGTAGGTGAGTAGAAGGTGTGTATGTGTGTCAGTTAGCCTAGAGCAGTGGTTCTCAACCCTGATCCTCAGGTACCCCCTGTCCTGTATGTTTTAGATGTTTCCCTTCTCCAACACACCTGATTCAAATGAATGGGTCGTTATCTAGTTATGCAGAAGCCTGCTAACGACCATTCATTTGAATCAGGTGTGTTGGAACAGGGAAATATCTCAAACATGCAGGACAGTGGCACCTGGGGCCCGTTCTCCGTACGTCGCTTATTACATCCGAGATTAAATGACACATCCAAGACGACTTCATCTTGCTAATCATGATCTGGCTAATTCGGTTTTTCGAACACCCATGTTGTTTATAATTAGTATAGCTGTTCGGTTTCATGTGAAATTCTGCAAATTATTCTTGCACCTTCTGCAACAGGTTCCTGTAGTAAAAACGGACAAGACATGTCTGTGATGGACTTTCTGTATCACCTCTGCTTGTAAAGCCTCAATCTAATTGTGTTTACATAAAATAAACCTGCTCCCGAGCAGGTTTAAGTTTACGGACCTGTTGCTATGACTGCAAGTCCAGGATGAGCTTCGAAGAACCGAACAATCCAAGATAATGACAAATCATCAACAATCAAATCCAGCTAACTGAGTTAGCGACGTACGGAGAGCGGCCCCCAGGTTGAGAACCACTGGCCTAGAGCAACAAACAGCTACATCACAGTTTCGAAGATATTCCTTTAAGGAAACTGGAAAGTATCAATAACGTTGGCCTTCAAATTGGAGTCAAGCTGATTAAGACATGGCCCCTTGTCTATTAGAGTGTCGACTCCAATAGATTTCTGTACAATACAAGGTCGCCCTCCCATTCCAGACCCAGATTAGATATGCCGGCTCCATCATGCATCAAGAGCCCTTAAGGGAACACAGGGATTAGTATAACTTCATATGTTAGCTGCCTGAGCTAGACTCCAGCTTCCCTGCCTTGTCTTTCCCCTCAGGCACCGGCACCAACGCCTGCTACATGGAGGAGATGAGGCACCTGGAGCTGGTGGAGGGCGACGAGGGCCGCATGTGCGTCAACATGGAATGGGGCGCGTTCGGGGACGACGGCTCCCTCGACGACCTGCGCACCGACTTTGACCGCGAGATCGACGCCGGCTCCCTCAACCCGGGGAAGCAGCTGTGAGTGGCAGCTTCCTTAACCGTTTTCGAGTGCGTGTGTGCGAGTTCTCTAATTGTCACTGGGTTGTTGTTTTTCTGAAGGGGGGTAAGGAAGATGCAGCCTCCATATTTGAAGCAGTTTCTGTGTGTGTGTGTGTGTCCTCAGATGGAACATCCGGTTAATACAATACACTTCAGTCAGAGTGAGCTTCTTTATTTCATTTCATTTAGTCATTTAGCAGACGCTCTTATCCAGAGCGACTTACAGTAAGTACAGGGACATTCTCCCCGAGGCAAGTAGGGTGAAGTGCCTTTCCCAAGGACACAACGTCATTTTTGGCACGGCCGGGAATCGAACCAACAACCTTCTGATTAATAGCCCGACTCCCTAACCGCTCAGCCATCGGACTCCCTATTATTAACCAGATGTTCCATCCATGTACAATCTGTGGTTTCGACTAATGGGTGAAATGGGTAGGACGGTTCATGTAGCAGGGGTGTTCCTGTAGCATGCGTGTTTGTTTGAGTGCTTATTTGTGTGTACCCCCCCATCCCACCCCCAGGTTTGAAAAGATGATCAGTGGCATGTACATGGGGGAGCTGGTCAGACTGATCCTGGTGAAGATGGCCAAGGAACAGCTCCTGTTCCAGGGACACACCACCCCCTCCCTGCTCACCACGGGGCACTTCAAAACCAGCTTCGTCTCTGCCATAGAGAACGACAAGTCAGTCGTGTGTGTGTGTGTGTGTGTGTGTGCGTGTACTGAGGGAGTAAAACCTTGAGGGTTGCCTGACTGTTTATTTCTGCAGGATCACCTTTTCTTTTAAATATTTTTGTAATTACTCAGCAAGTGTCAAATCAAGTGTAAAGTATGTGCCATACCATAATCGTTTATTCCAGTGTGAATGGTATTTCTATTTACAATGTGACCTCGGATAAGAACAAACCTATTAGTTTTACAAGCACCACACTAAGCCATGACGAGCCACTCCAAATGCCACTAGCAACGAGTGATATGGTTTAGTAATTGCTTTTCAAGAACACATGCTTCAAAGATAACCCATACTGAGCCGGTCTCTGTGTGTGTGTGTCCTGGCATGCGTGCGCATGTATGTGCGTGTGTGTGTGCTGGGTCCGTTTGTGTGGAACGTGTGTGTGTGTGGTGTGTGTGTGACGGGCCACGCAGGGACAAGGACGGTCTGGTGAGTGCAGAGCAGGTGCTCCTGGAGCTGGGCCTGGCTCCGTCTGCCGAGGACTGCGTGGCCGCCCAGAGGGTGTGTCAGATCGTGTCGACCCGCGCCGCCCACCTGTGTGCCGCCACGCTGGCCGCCGTGCTGAGGCAGATCCGAGATAACAAGGCGGCCGAGAGGCTGAGAACCACCATCGGCGTCGACGGCTCCGTGTACAAAAGCCACCCGCAGTGAGTGCCGCTGTGGAGGGCGTGCAGAGCGCACACACACAACCGCACACACACACACACACACACACAGTCTGGCCTTTTGACACGGCGGCAGCAAAGGGAGCAGCTGTTTGGTTTCCAGGCGTCAGACACCCCTGACCCCCTCCCTCGACACCTCTGGGTTTCAAGGTTCGCCCGGAGGCTCCACAAGCTGGTGCGTCGGCTGGTGCCGGACTGCGACGTGCGCTTCCTGCGCTCGGAGGACGGCAGCGGGAAGGGCGCCGCCATGGTGACGGCGGTGGCGTACCGCTTGGCGGCGCAGCAGACGGAGAGGCAGCACATCCTGGACTCGCTGCGGCTCGGCCGCGAGCAGCTGCTGGAGGTGAAGAGGAGGATGGGGGAGGAAATGACCCGAGGCCTGGACAGGAAGTCGCATCAGGACGCCACCGTCAAAATGCTGCCCACCTACGTCACGTCCACCCCCGATGGCACAGGTCAGAGGTCAAGACGCTCGCCAGAAGAAGACGGTTCTTAAATGTTGTAGGGAGGGATGGAAGGATATTAGATGGATGGAGGGATATAGGGATGGATACTGGGATGGATACCATATTTTTGTGGTTATAGATGTCAGAAATGTGCAATTGATTTGTTCTGTGGGCTTGGGGGGGGGGATTTGTGACAAGGTGCTTGTGTGGCTTTGAGGGGGATGATTAGTTTGCTAGAGACGTGTGTGTGTGTGGATGGGGGGGGGGGGGTGACAAAGTGTGTGAGTACGTGTGGGAACACGCCTGAATGAAATGTTGTGTGCCTTCATCAGAGCGTGGAGACTACCTGGCTCTGGATCTGGGCGGGACTAACTTCCGGGTGCTGCTGGTGCGCGTGCGGGGGGGCAAGAGACGCAGTGTGGAGATGCACAACAAGATCTACGCCATCCCCCAGGACACCATGCAGGGGACCGGAGAGGAGGTAGAGAGGGGGAGGGAGGGTAGAGAGATGGAGGAGGAAATTAGGTGGGGTGGGATAGAGACTGCCGGGCAGGAGAGGAATTTGAGGGGGGGGGGGACACACACCTAATTGTGCTCTTTCTTCTCTCTTTGGTTTGTTAGTTATGTGAAAGGGAAAGGGCTACTTATTCTAGGTGTCGTTTTCCCATCTTCAGCTTCCTCTCCTGGACACACGTATCAATGGAGCTAGTGGTGGGTGGAGCTGGGGTTGTCTGGCTTCTGTTGCAATTGGGGCTTTCTTTTGTGTTGCAGCTGTTTGACCACATTGTGCAGTGCATCGCTGATTTCTTGGAGTACATGGGCATGAAAGGAGCATCCCTCCCTCTGGGCTTTACATTCTCCTTCCCCTGTCATCAAAACAAACTAGACCAGGTAAGAGGCTGTGAACGCAAATATGGCCGACTTTCCTTTCACTGCTTAAAGAAAAGCACAAATCAGGCCTGTCAATGGATTGAATCATCAACGGAACATCTTATTTTTCCCAAAATCTTTTTGAACCCCCCCTACTCTGCCTCTCCTTTACTCTGCATCTACTCTTCCTCTCCTGTATTCTACTCTGCCTCTTCTGTATCCCACTCTGCCTCTCTTCTACTCTACTCTGCCTCTCCTGTATTCCACTCCCAGGGTATCCTGCTGAAGTGGACCAAGGGTTTCAAAGCCTCGGGCTGTGAGGGGGAGGATGTGGTGGCTCTGCTGAAGGATGCCATCCGCCGTAGAGAGGTCAGGGGTCAATCTCTCTCCACTAAATGTGTATAAATACTGTCTATACACATATGCCCATATGTATACAGTATATTCCTATGTATATATACAGTGTCAATATATACAGTGTATACCATACACTTTATAGAAATTTAAATGTATGTTTTGATCAGTTGAGCCAACATAAATTATCATTAGTTTTCTTTTTAATGTGTACATGATCAGTTGTCTTATCCTTATACTTGGCATGCTTAGAATCGCACAATTCCGCTAGCAGAATCATCTGTTGTTCAAAACAGTGAAGAAGTTTTGAGTTCCCGCTGTCTTATTCAAGTTATGTTGTCAGTTCCTTTTTAGTGCCTCTTAGGCAATCAATCGACCGTAAGAAAGGGTGTGATTCTTTTCTCAAAAGGGGTGCTATTGATTTCCAAACAATTTCTGTAATTTGTCTCGCAAGGCATACTTGTTTGTGTGTGAATGATCAATGTTGACATATTTCCGCTCCCCGTGGTTGGACAGGAGTTTGACCTGGACGTGGTCGCCGTGGTGAACGACACCGTGGGAACCATGATGACCTGCGGCTACGAGGACCGCCTCTGTGAGGTGGGCCTCATCGTAGGTGAGTCTCTCTCTGTCTGTGGCTCTGGCTCTCCATCTCCAGCTCTAGCTTTGTCCATCTCCTTCTCTCTACCTCAGTGTCTCTATCTGTGTGTGTGTTTCTCTCTCTCTCTGTCTCTCTCTGTCTCTGACGTCCCCTCTGTCTCCTTGCCGTCCTCAGGCACCGGCACAAACGCCTGCTACATGGAGGAGATGGAGAACGTGGAGCTGGTGGAGGGCGACGAGGGCCGCATGTGCGTCAACATGGAGTGGGGCGCGTTCGGGGAGCGCGGGGAGCTAGACGAGTTTTGCACCGAGTTTGACAGACTGGTGGACGACCGGTCAACTAATCCGGGCAAACAGAGGTGCGTACTAGTTCAGATTCCTCATTGTTGTTCAGTTCTCTATTCATATTTATAAAGATATATATGTTGTAAACAATAATAGCTCATTGAGGATTGTGATGTATTTACTATTTATTGCTTAGAAAGTTGGAAGTAGGAAGTTGTCACGAGGAGCTTAACTCTATGTACCAATTGGAGTAAACTGCAAATACACCCTGGCTTGTCCGTGTCTATGACTTCCTATTTGAGGCCAGCGAGCTTACCCTGGGCTTTAGAGAGGATGAAATGTTCTGCTACATTGCGATCGTTGGCTAGATTGTTTTTCCAATAATCTGTCTTTCCTACTCTCAGGTATGAGAAGATGATCAGTGGTATGTACCTTGGGGAGGTGGTGAGGAACGTTCTGCTGGACTTCACCTCCAAGGGCTTGCTCTTCAGAGGCAAGCTGTCTGAACGCCTCAAGACCAGAGGCATATTTGAGACCAAGTTTCTCTCCCAGATCGAAAGGTAGCGTGTTTGGATTCCTGCAGTCTGTGTGTGTGAGTGGGATTATCGCTGTGGAAAGCCAGTAGGTTTTTTATTAAAAGCAAAGAAAGGCGTCGAGAGAGAGGAGGGGGGAGAGGAGGGGGGAGAGAGAGAGAGCCCCTGTTAATCTCTGTTTGACAAAACAGTTCCACCCCACAGTTCCTCCTTTACAGAAACATTGATCTCCTTTTATTGCTGGTGGTTCCAGCTACAGGGATGTCTGGATCAGACATATTAAACAAATACACAATTATATTCGAAAAGTGCTTCTTTGAGTAGCATTTAAAGATTTAAAAGGAATCTGAAAAAAAATCCTTATCTTTTGTCATCACAGAGAGAACTTCAGATATCAGTGTGTAATTCCTGTGTGTGTGTGTGTGTGTGTGTGTGTGTGTACTCACCCTAGGCGGATCTGAAAGCACGTGCCATCGATCACATTGCACAGGCTTTGTAATTCTTGTATTCCAGTGTATGTACCGGTAGCAAGTGCGCTAACCCTCCACACGCTTCCTTTGTCACCCTTCCCCCCCCCCTCCAGTGACCGCCTGGCCCTGAGGCAGGTGCGCTCCATCCTGCAGCACCTGGGCCTGACCAGCTCCACCTGTGAGGACAGCATCCTGGTGAAGGAGGTATGCAGCGTGGTGGCCCGCCGCGCCGCCCAGCTGTGTGGCGCCGGCATGGCCGCCGTGGTCGACAAGATCCGGCTCAACCGCAACCTGGAGCATCTTCGCGTCACTGTGGGAGTGGACGGCACCCTGTACAAGCTGCACCCACAGTGAGTGACAGCGAAGTTTCGGGGGTGGCAGTTTAAAACGTTGTCGTCACATTTCTTTCGCTGCTTTTTTTGGGGGGGGGAGGATCGTCCTGGTTCACGTGTCTTGTCTCCTTTGTCTCTCGCCCCTCTCTCCACAGTTTCTCCAGTATCATGCACGACACAGTGTTGGATCTGGCGCCACAGTGCGAGGTGACCTTCCTCCAGTCGGAGGACGGCAGCGGGAAGGGAGCGGCGCTCATCACGGCGGTGGCATGCAGGATCAGGGACGCGGGCCAGCACTGAGGTGGCGCCACCGTGTGGATGGGGGGATAAAGGGAAACGGACTGAGATGACAAGCTGCTTGGCTGGACTGACCTTTTTTTGGGGGGGGGTGATTTTCTTATTTAATTTGATCGAAAGGTTGTGTTTCTGCGTGTGCGTACGTCAACCAGAAATTTATTAAATGTCCTCCTGGCATGCAAAAAGATTCTATATGCTTTGATGAAATGTTGCTGATTTAGTTGGGTCTTCACAACGTACAGAAGAGACTGCAACTGAATGATACTTGATGAGTGATACTTGCAACTGAATGTGACCATTGATACGTGTCTCTTTTAAATGCATTTCATAAAATATAATACTCTTATAGTGTTGTCCTTATCTTACTAATGGAACATGTCTGTCTTGAACTGATTTAGGAAGGAGAATTAACGTTCACAATATTTGTTGGTTAGTATATTAGCTGTCAAGCGGTTTAGAAAACTCATTTTATTTCCCCTGTCAATGTAGACCCATATTGTGATTGTGACTCCTGCGGTTGTTCTGTGCCTGAAGGATTTTCTTCCTCTTTGTTGAGCCCATCTTAGTCTTGATTTGTTTATAAGGATAGCACAATTCTGTAATGTTTCTCTCTCTGACCTGTATGTGGGTAGCACATCAATTTCGTTTAACATAATCCAGTTTAAACTGGTACCTGTATGCTACTTCCAGCTATATAATCAACATTCTGTGGTAATAATGACCATTCAGTGAGATTGCACAGTACCTGTATACGAAGTGATGCGTGCTCCAGATCCAGAGCGGGAGCAGGTGGGTGGACAGCAGAAGAGACCAAAGAGGTCGAGTGCGAGGTGAAAACAAGCAGTTGCCGAAGCCGATCAACTGAGCATCTGTGATCTCAAACACCTCTTTGGAAAGACAGCTGCTACACAGGTTCAAAAAGTTCTTGCTCACAAGGAAGGGACTCTTAAGTCATTCGATCCAAAGATATTTTGATAAAAGGTTTACTTTGTAATTGTTTTGTTTTTTTCAAGTCCAATTTTGATCCCTGAATCCCAAAGCGGTACACTTACAAAGGTTATTGGTATTGATTATTGGTTTTAGCACTTTTACCAGTGCCATGATTGTTGTTAATACCTATTTGATTATTTGATTGCAACACAATTCCTGTTCCTCAAACCAACTAATGCCTGATCTCCTTTAAAAAGGTGCTATTTTGATCAGTTAAGCACACATCAGGACAGGGTTAAGTACCTTGTGCAGCTGTTTTTTAAGAGTGAGAAATATGTATAGGCTTGGAAATAGCAAGTAGGTCTGTGTATAAGGCCGGAAGGACTATTCAATTGTCAAATCAAATTGTGTATTTAAAAAATCCTGTAGAAATGAGTTATCCTGCTTTGCCCACAGTCTTTTCAAACCAAGACATGCATGAGTTTGATCTTGAATACACCTTTGAAGCCGGGTGTATTCTAAGTTTCTGTGTCCGTAGATTCTTTTTTTTTTGACTGCAAATAATCATTAAATTGCTTCCCTGAAGGGATTTTCATGTGGCATGTGAAATTAACAAGACACAGGCTGAATCCTATGCATAACAATGATGACCAAGAACCATATTAGGCCTATGTGTGTACTGTGCAGTGAATTGCTTGAGTTCAACAATGGAAATTAATGTGTTTTTAAATGATATTTTTCATGGAGCTACAGGTCACTCCATCCATATGGTAAAACAGTTAGGCTTTCATAAAAGCGAGGAATAAGAAACTCATTTGATGAAAGAAATGCATAAATTAAATATCATTTAATGATGTTCTGTCATTTAACAAGGTTCTTGTTTTTCTAACAAGAATGGACGGTTCTTTTATAAATAGCAGCTTGTCCGAAGCAGCAGAACAGTTCCATGACGCTACGCCACAAATGACTGAGTTCGAAAGCAGGGCAAACGGCTGAAGTGAGCCCTGCTCTCATCCTCGTTTAACTGAACAACGGAATACCCCTGGAGACTGTTAAACCAAAGCCTAACTACCCCTGGAGACTGGTAAACCAAAGCCTAACTACCCCTGGAGACTGGTAAACCAAAGCCTAACTACCCCTGGAGACTGGTAAACCAAAGCCTAACTACCCCTGGAGACTGGTAAACCAAAGCCTAACTAACCCTGGAGACTGGTAAACTAAATATTTGAAGAAAAAGAGGCCTGCACACTTTTCTCCCTGCGGGGAATGCATCAGAAAACGGTTTTGTTCTATTAAAACCAATTAACCAAGAACCTAAACAAGAATAAAAGGTTGAAAAACTAAGCTTTTTTCACAAAGGGCTTTTGATCAAACAACACGAGTCGTGTGTCTGTAGGCCATGCTGAATATGTTCACTGTGAATTAAGAACAAAAAAAATTGACAAACAAAATGTTTATTGTAGACAAGGCTACTCTATATTGGGCTAGACGAGAGACATTTATTTAATTAGGTAAAGTCTGGCTTGTGATACAGTAGTGTGTAAATAGTATTTTGGTCTGAGATACAGTAAAGACAGGGAGTGGTCTGTCAGAGATGGTTCTTTCATCTGAAAGCTTTGTGGTTGACCTGGAAATTAAGATCTATGTGGAGCCCATTGATAGAAACTATGCTTTCTCTTTCAGTTTGAATGCATCTGTGTTGTGTAAGTGGGTAGGAGACGGCAGACATGGCCAGTCTAATGGAGCTAGCGTGACAACGCTGTCTTGTCAAACCATGTTGTAATGGCCTGTGTTTTGCATATCGCCCAGAGAGTAATAATCAAATATGCTTGTCTTTTAAATCAGATATTCCAGCGTACAAATGAGAGGGATAGCCAGTGCTGTGTGTGATTGTGACGTGAGAAAATGCTTATCGTTTCATTCATTTTTCGATACCACTGATTGCACATTCATTACATTGTTGTTGTAACAAGCTTGTCCGAGCTGTCTGGAAATGGGAATGCGCTCGTTAATTAATTTATGATTGGGGAAACACAAGTGAGAGCAACAAGCTTTTGTCTTCATTGTACATTTATGATCACTGTTATGATGCAAAACGGAATGTAGTCGTCTGCAGTAGCGTACTCAGTGGCAGGGGCGAAACAAATGAAAAGGGCACCAGCTGCATATAGTGTGTCCCAGGGGCGCTGCTAGACATGAAGCTCTACTGGGGCTCAGTCCCCTCATTAGACCTACTCATCACCTCTTTTTTTCCCAAGCTTTCTGCGTACAAGGAGTGTGCAACACAATGCACTATGCAAACTTCCCTTGCTTAACCCATTATAAGTACGGTTCAGGGATATATTAGCTTATGCAGGGACCCCTCCTGCACCCCCCCCCCCCCCCCCCCTGAGTCCACCACTGGTTGTTTGCTGCAGTAGACAACAAACGTTGCACACTAAAATACAGCTAGGCTACTTGCGTCATGAAAGAGGCGCTATCAGACATTCAAGAATACTGGGCTACTGCATCCATCCAATACAATTCTGTGGTGTGCTCGGACAAACAGACAAACAGTCGGCCTGCAACCCTGTCCTTTGCAGAAAGGCAGATTGTTTGAAGGGCCTCACACACTTCCCCTTGCAGCTCAAACAAACAGTTTGTAGAGCAAAAGACATATTCTGAACAGTAACTAAGTGAATTACCAGGAAATATGAGAAAACGTGACTCCCAATGTAAAAATACCGCAGGGCTTACTATGATCTCACTATGATTATGGTTTCAGATGGCTTTAGTTTTTATTGAAGTAGTGTGCGGACATTATTTATACAATTATCATGACTGTCATGATCCATGTGAGACGCACAGCACGGTCATTCTAAAGGTGCTTCTTGGTACAGATCCAGAAGCAATCAGATAAGTCAAATGTCAGAATAACTGTCACTTTCATCTGATGGCATTTTGTTTCCAAGACGCAATTAAAAGTGCTTCCCGTCCCCCCGCCCCATGTTCCACCAATCATGGACAATATCTCATTGGTCAGTCGAACCTTGGCTGTCAGTGCTACAATTTAAATAAGAAATTTGATATGTGCTGACACATTGACTCTAATTCATGTATTTCATATTCAGACTGTTTAATCCTTGAATTGAAACTCATACATTTTACTGTAGTTCAATGGTTTGGCATCTTGTTGCAGGCTACTTTTGTTACACTCTTGTTTAATGCATATTGTCAAGCCAGTGCCACCACCATATGCTATCCCTGCGGGTGTATATATATGCTATCTCTGCGGGTGTATATATATGCTATCTCTGCGGGTGTATATATATGCTATCTCTGCGGGTGTATATATATGCTATCTCTGCGGGTGTATATATATGCTATCTCTGCGGATGTATATATGCTATCTCTGCGGGTGTATATATATGCTATCCCTGCGGGTGTATATATGCTATCTCTGCGGGTGTATATATGCTATCTCTGTGGGTGTATATATATGCTATCTCTGTGGGTGTATATATGCTATCTCTGCGGGTGTATATATGCTATCCCTGCGGGTGTATATATATGCTATCTCTGCGGGTGTATATATGCTATCTCTGCGGGTGTATATATGCTATCTCTGTGGGTGTATATATGCTATCTCTGCGGGTGTATATATGCTATCTCTGTGGGTGTATATATGCTATCCCTGTGGGTGTATATATATGCTATCCCTGCGGGTGTATATATGCTATCTCTGTGGGTGTATATATATGCTATCTCTGTGGGTGTATATATATGCTATCTCTGCAGGGATAGCATAAGCTTTCCTATATATAGTTCTCAACAGACAGTTTGTTGTGAAAACACACAGATGCTGTTGCTTTTAATCTGTTCAGTTTACGCTCAGTCCCCACTCACAGAAGGAAAGTCATTCAGATCTGGCATGCTAACTAATTGCCAGGTACTTCATCTTATTAACAGCACTTTTTACAAAGTCAAATGTCACAGCACTTAGCTATGGAGGATGGTGGTGCAGGTGATTACATGTGCCACTGGCAGGATTCCCAGATGCCAAGTGTTGATGTTGGATCACATCGTACCACAAGGCATCGTCCTGAAAGGTTCATCATTTCTTCCATAAGTCATGTGCAGTTAAACTATGAACTCAGAAGAGAATTGCCAGAGCCTTATAAAGTCTATATACTAATACCATGGTATTACATTTACATTTAGTCATTTAGCAGACGCTCTATTAGTATACCATTTTAAATGGAGTAGAGTAGAATGTACCATGTACATTATACATTGTACATTTACTACAATAAACGGTGCCTGTGAACTGTGTAGAGAGAATAAGATGGGTTTTTCCCTGCTGTAAGAGTCTCCAGGTGAATGATTGAATGACAGGGTAGGGGAACCTTTTATCATTAGCCAATCAGCCAAGTCTGTTTTCTGCAATCAATGTAATTGGAGCGCTTATTCACGTGGTGCTGTAAAGGGACCCTCAGTCTATCAGCTCTATTGTTTTTGCTGCCGCTTTTGTGTAAATCGCTGGCGACAAGACTCTTAGTCATTGTACTGGGAGGTGAATAAGGAATCATTAGAGCAGGCTAACTATGCTCTGGAAATTACAAAATGAGGTTTTTCCAAGCTAACAAATGTCCTATGAGAACTACTAATACTCTGACTACACATACAGTCTAAATCAAATTTGTGCTTAGGTGTCATGTACTTGAATCCAAATTGATCTCCTCCCCAGGCACAACACTCCAATGCATACAGAACAGAATACTGGATACATGTTAGTCAGTTGTATCATAACAACAGACTGCTGAGAAAAACGCCACACTGTGGAAAGAACATTTATATATGTATTTATTGAGCAGAACTGGTTATTGTCAACATACACAACATATGTTGAATAACTTGCTCATAGGCAAGCAATGCAGAGGGAAAAAAACAACAAATACATTGATGACATTTTACGAACACACTGACAGTTTCTGCCTGAAACACACAATAGGCAACATGAAAGCGTACCGGACTGACCTGGCGAGCTTGTTAGCGATGCGCAGTTCTAAGACAGAGCCGAACAAGAGGATGCTCAAAGTCAATCATTTGACGTTAAAACTCAAAGTACATTTTAACGAAACATTGATAAAGACTTTTCCTTATGCTAAAGAAATATATAAATATCAATATATCAAGAATCCACAAACATAAATTTACAAAGACCACTCTCACCACATAAAGATAAAAAATAATAAATAACAACAAAAAACGTCTGGGAATGTTGAAAAGCACAATCTATTATATAATTGTATATAATGCATTATGAACCTACAATATAGATTTACCGAATGGATATTAAACCACACAATTACGCAGTCAACTTATTGGCCAATGGAATGGTGAGATTTCAAACTGAAGCAAACTCCTTACCTTCACTACAATCCCACTAACCGATTTCTTTAAATAAGTTTAATTTTCAATCATACAAAAAATAACTCATATCAAACGACAATGCTAAGACAAACTATAGTGCTTCTCATTGGTACACTTTTAGGCATTCACATAGAACATTTGCACAACAGAGACATAAAAACCAGCAGGCTGAGAAGGCATTGTCACGTTTGTGCACGGTGAACTCAGAAACAATTAAATAATAAAAATATTATTTATATATATATATATACAAAATATTAAATATTATAGGAGTAATTTATCAATAGATAATAATCATCAGGGTAATGCCCACATCTCAAGCATGTGGCCTAGAAGTGCCTTTTAACCCTTGTGCTGCCTTCGGGTCACATGACCCAAAGGTTCATAACGAACCACCGTTGTGTTTACCCAATTTTACCCAATACAAAAACAAATAAAAATAATTTTCTTTTAACCATTGCAATGTGGGGGGTCTGAGACAGCCCGACAGTTAAAAGAAAATGCTTCACTTTGTTTTTGTAGGAGGTAAATTTGTCGCAATACGACGGTGGGTCACAATGACTGATGGGTCAGAATGACCCGAAGATAACACTTTGTGGTACTGTAGCTTTCCTGGTTTAATTTCAAAACCAGGAAAGCTACAGTACCACAAAGTCACAATATGTTTGTTGCCAGTGAGTAATTTGAAGGACCGACATGCCCAACCCAATCCCACAATTGTTGTTAGTTAATGTACAACGTCGCTTTTTTAGCAGGTCTGGGTCTGAAAGCTGTGTGAATTGGTCCATACAGATCCTTAATACCTCAGCACCTTACATGGCACTTATGTCAGGTAAATGGAGATTGTCATCAAACCCAAAGCTGAGGCATCTTCCATAAACTGTATTATTAATACAATTTCCTTAAGAACTTTATCGACAAACATACCGACATTCAGGCAGGATTTTCCTGGATTTTTCTAATAATCACAAACGTGGACGACTTTAGGACTAGCCGTGTAATTCTAGTTCTAGATGTATAAATATAACAAATAAAAACATGGCATGGTTGTGGCATTTATTTTTCTTAAAATGTGTTACTTGTGCCCAAACGCTTGTGTCATGTTAAATGTAAAACATTTTAAAAGTAGTTTTATTGTTTAGAGGTTAAACTTGTATATTCTGCTGTAGATTCTGAACCATAATGTACTTGGCCACATGTACAGTAAGAGTAACAGGTGTGGGAGTCAGCTCAGGTGGCTGAGCGGTTAGGGAGTCGGGCTAGTAATCTCAAGGTTACCGGTTCGATTCCGACTGTGCCAAAAATGACGTTGTGTCCTTGGGCAAGGCACTTCACCCTACTTGCCTCGGGGGGATGTCCCTGTACTTACTGTAAGTCGCTCTGGATAAGAGCGTCTGCTAAATGTAAATTCATTTTTTGGACAAAACCCCCCACAGTGAATATTTGTCATTCATTCCTTGTTGTAGATACACTGCAATACCTTAACTCTTTAAGTTACCGTACTGGTAAAATACTTGGTACTTTCAGATATAGGAGTTAGGTGGCTGAGCGGTGAGGGAGTCGGACTAGTAATCCGAAGGTTGCCAGTTCGATTCCCGGTCATGCCAACTGACGTTGTGTCCTTGGGCAAGGCACTTCACCCTACTTGCCTCGGGGGAATGTCCCTGTACTTACTGTAAATCGCTCTGGATAAGAGCGTCTGCTAAATGACTAAATGTAAATGTAGATATGATGTGTGACTGAGTAGGTAGAGACAAGTACAGGATTATTCCCTCACACTGGTGTATTCGAGACACTTATACAGCAACTCAAAACACTAAAGTCTCATCATCCCTAAAGTGATCATTCATTCACGGTACTCAAGCACCAAGAAATTTTCTTACAAAGAACCACCTGACTTCAAAGAAAGCGCACTACCCAATGTGGAGAAGATAATGTGGCATATTGAACTGAAAACCTTGAATGAATGAAACAGTCTTTATGACACACACTACTTAAGAGTGTTGTTGATGATCATGAAAATGATCTGATGTATGTACAGTTTACATCTGATTGTGCACCTGTCTGGATGGTGTGGATAAGAATGTATTTTATAACCTGAGACTACGTACAAACTTCTAGCCAGCGGGGGTCACCAGCTCGGTTGGCATCCTGGAGTCAGAGGGAGTAGACAGGATAAACAGACTTGTACATGTCTACCAGAAATATCATACTCAGGTTCTACTGTCAAATTAAAAACATTACACAAGAGGATGCATATACAGTTCATCTTAAATTCTTTCAAAGTACAAATATAAAGTCAATTTTCACGTTAAAATACTCAAAAGAAACTACAGCCACTATCTACAGCACAACACAATTTAGGTTCATTCTTGCTTACTTATAGCTGACATTTTGTGGGTGCATTTATATGGTTTTCACATGGCTTGCAGTCAGTAATTTTAAATAAACACAATCAAGTTGTTCCCCCCCCTTATCCAGTCCCAATTAAAAGTGTGAAGTTCCTATGTGTGGATTTTCAGTTGGTTTGTCAGGCTACAAAAACATACTTGTTTGCAATTCCTGTTTTTATAGTAAAATAACATCTCAATCAATAACAATTAAGCCTCGTGGGATTAAAGTCTTCAACTACTAAAGTGAAATTTGCCATTGAGCATCGTGCATGTTTATTATTCCCTTCCTGGCAGAGCTTAGATGAGGCAAAGAGCTCAAGGATAGTGTGTGTTTTGGGGTGGTGGGTTGGTTGCATCCCTGGCTGTTAGACCAGCTGGATCTGCAGCTGCCTGGTCCTTATCACATGCAGGGGCTCCTTCAGATGCACGCATGCACACACAACCCCCACGCATGCACACACACCCAGAAACCCCTCTGAAATACTTATTTAGACATTGTACGTTTGGATTCCTTGGTGCCTTCAAGTTTATACCTCATGCATCCGTGCAGAAAGCAGGCAGATGTACTCTGGTTTAGGTACATTAAAAGGGGAAAATGAGAGAATCTGCGATATTAAATTGAAACACATGAACACGTTTGTAACTTTAGCAGCCCTAGATTTAACAAACATGATGCTCTGACAAGTGACTTTCAAAGCCCTTCCAGCGTACTGTGGCTAGTGTAAAATGACAGTCCATTCCTCTCTAATGATCCCAGGCCTGGCAGACTGCTACTCCAGGCGGGCTGATCCTTTCTGCCTCCTCCAGGCCAAACCCTCTCTTGTGACCCCCGCTGCCCACGCCGGAGCTGCCCTCCGAGCCGCTACCCTCCATATGGACGATACAGCCCACCCTCGAGTTCCTCTTCAGCTCCAGCTCCAGACGGACCGTATCCGTTGGATTTCCGTCCGTGTAAACTTTATTCCTGGCTCCAAACACCAAGGGGTTGGCGTTGGTGGTACCATCTCTGAGGGCACCCCCCCCAATGCCCCCAGCCCCCGTCTGGCCCTCCCCGGCTCTCCTGCATCCCAGCTCCCAGTCCCCCGGGCAACAGCAAGGGTTGGGCTGGCAGACGGCCTGGAAGCCCCTCTTGAAGTTCTCGTTGTAGTAGCCATATATGATGGGGTTGACGCTGGAGTTGGAGAAGGCCAGCCAATGGGCAAAGGGAAACATGTAGCCCGTCAGCAGCTCAAGCTGGTCCCCGTCCAGACCAGAGTAGTCGGTCATGAGCATGAGGGTCCACAGAGGCAGCCAGGACACCATGAAGAGCACGGCCACCACGATTAGCATCTTGATCACCTTGATTTTCTTCTGGGAGATCAGGGGCCTGCCCTCATGCCTGCCAGAGGGCCCCTGGACAGCTGTGTCCTGGGGCTCCCTGTTGGACACCACTGAGGTGTAGAGCTTCACCCCGATCCGCCCATACATCAGGGTGATGAGGGTGAGAGGCACCAGGTAGATATGAGCGAAAAGCACGGTGGTGTAGATTTTCCGCATCTTGGGGTTGGCGAAGTTTTCGTAACAGGTGTACAGGGGGTAGGTGACGTTGAATTCACGGTTGGAAACCATGTAGTGATAAGGTACTTCCTCCACTGTCAGCGCGGCCGCGGAAGGACACATAATCACCACAGCCAAGACCCAAATCATCACTATGGTCCCCTTGGCCACGAAAAGGCTGAGTTTGGGCTGGAAAGGGTACACTATACAACGGAACCTGTGGAGATACCGGATAGAAGTTCAGCCCAGATGAATACATTTTTCAAGTATTTACATCATATTAAAAGTATTTAAGAAAACATTCCTCCAAGTGCTTCGAAACTATTCTTTTCACCTCCTCGTGTTTCTTTCAGTGTCTCAACTTCGGATCGAATTGCATGAAGCAGTGGTTGCACCTCAGGTTACAATTGTGCTACAGTCCTAAATCGAATAGCTCTCTTTCATGCAGCCATCAAGAAGCTGACTTACCTGTCGACAGCTATGGCTACCAAGGTGAAGACTGAGGCCGCCACAGACATCCCCTGCACTAGGCCGCTCATTTTGCACACAGTGTTGGTAAATGGCCAGCCTTTCAACAGAATCAATGTCAATCATCAAGCACACAAGAAAAAAAATTAAGTTATTTCCTCTCCAACGTGATTTAAGTTTGACTGCTGTGCTTGAAATTGTAGGTGTATAGCACAGCGGTGTACAAACATTTTAATCAGAGTGATTGTGTGTGTGTGTGTGTGTGTGTGTGTGTGTATGTGTGTGTGTCGGTGATGTGAATGAAAAGCTAATGTTTGTACGGTGCAAGTTCTCTTGAATGTAAGAACTACATGCCGGAGAATGTGTCACTATTAACTTATCATATTGGTGAAAACAATTGGTCTTGGACGGTGGAAACTATAGAATTGTAAACAGATACAATAAGAAACGTCAAGAACCAGAACAGTTCGAACAGTATTTTGGTGGTCAGTCAAGAAACAGTCTGTATTTACCACACACAGTGCTGACACGTTCCAAATGCCAAATCACTTTTACATTTAGGAGATAGGAGCTGAGCTACCTGTGATGAGGTTGTCCACCAGTGTGGTGGGGATACAAAAGATTCCCACCAGAAGATCGCTGATGGCCAAGTTGAGGATAAACAGGTTGGTGACGGTCCGCATGCGCCGGTTCCCCAGCACGATTATACACACCAGCACGTTCCCCACCATGCACAGCAGGAAGATGAACAGGTAGGCCAGGATGAAACTGGCAGCAACTGTAAGGGAGTGCTGGTAGTAAGGGAAGTAGGTGAGGTTGGCCGTGACGTTGGAGCTGTGGACAAGGTGTCTGGAGTTGTTAGACCAGGGTGGGCTGTCTGCTGAGGCCTCTACCTCCATTCCTCCTTCTTCTTCGCTGTTCCACACCTCCATTCCTCCCCTCGTGTACAGCTCTCTCAGACAGCAGTCCCTGTACTGACGACACACACACACACACACATACATAAACATAACCAATCAAGTGCCCCTGATGAGCCAATCAGATTCCACATCGTGAGTTTTAGCATTTTCTGTCGGACTATGAAGCATGGATTTATTTGTTTGCATTTGAAATGAGATGATGCAGTTTAATAGCCATCTTGAAATAACATACAAGCCCTGGTCGCCTTTTTATAAGACAAAAACTATTTAAATCAATGCCAAACATTATCATAAGATCACAAGATACCATTGTTGTAGTAGGCGAGACCGGTGTTGGACTTGAGACCATATTTTGAAGGTCTCTGTCTTGTCTCTGAGTCGACCGCATTTTTACTCGTTCTTGTCTTGGTCTCTTTCCAAGAATACTCGGGATTGTATTTCAAGACCGGTCACGACCACAACTGCGGGCATAGGCTATCACTAAATTACCTGTGCATTGTAATTTAGGCTATTTGTTAATATCATTACTGTTACTGGATGTAAAACGTCACCCTTCAGGTACAACCAATAACTTGGTTGTACCTGAACACTAATTTCGAATTTGAAATTACCTGTCCATCACCCCTCCTCGCACCCCTAAAGTGAATGAGGAAGATAGGTGAAACAGTGGCTGTCTGAAGATGTGCCCATACCACAGCGGCTTGGACAAATCAGCACCACCCTGGTCCTTGGGACCCCCTGCCCTGCATGTTTTAGACCAGGGGTTCCCAATCCTGGTCCTCGGGCCTCCCTGCCCTGCATGTTCTTGATGTCTCCCTGCTCCAACACACCTGATTCAAATGAATCAGGTGTGTTTTCAGGTTTCATAAGGAACCATTCATTATAATCAGGTGTGTTGGAGCAGGGAGACATCAAGAACATGCAGGGCAGGGAGGCCCGAGGACCAGGATTGGGAACCACTGAACTAGAGAACTAGACGATGATAGACAGCTTTACTGGGGTTAATCACGTAGGATCACATATCTTCACTTGGCTGCTTTAAATGTGAATCAAATATCTCATGGATTCTTTTGCTTTTGAACTGTGAATAAAAGCCAACTTGCAAGATACAAGTGAGAGAATAATTCTTTTTATTTCATAATTCCTTTCTAGATAAAGATAAGACACTTCATGGATCATAAAGTAGCACATTACATAATAGGGAACTAGAACACTTAGAAATGTGGTATAAACACAATCTTCAAAAACTCTGATGAAATGCATTAGAAGTAGGATTCATTTTCTTCCAGATAATGTATTTTACAGCCATGGCTTTGGCAATTAGAGTAGAGCAGAAAGGTTCAAGGAAGGTCTGGTCTGATGAAAGTTGCTCTCTACCTTCTACCCGGGTTCCTTATCAGTATTAAAGACGTCTGTCCAAGGAAATTACAAGCTTAATATCCAGGTTACAGCTGCTTCCCTCCAGACACTCGTTTGCAAACAAACTTAGAAAGGGCTACGCAGATAAGACCTAATTTAGCGCAGTGCTTTGGTGGTGCTTCACTGAAGCGCTACAGGAACCTCTAAAATAAATGGCACAATTATTTTCACTGAGTGCTAATTATACATGATACAGTATTTTGCAGTTATGAGTATAATGCTACTTGTTGTCACACACTCAATAGTTATGCATTATATATGATATGCTCCCCTCTACTGTTATCCTCTTAATTTCTATTATTTAACTTCCCTATAAAAGTTTCATGGACATGGTCCACTTTCTTTGATTAATGCAGGCCTGAATAAATAATGTTGGGGAAAAAAGCATGTTGTGATTGAGCTTTTTGCTAAATGGAGGTGCTGGAAGGGGAAGGAGTCCCAAAAGTGTGAATCAAGCCCAACACCTATTAGAAGCAGGTAGCTTGAAGGACTTGGACTCAGATTTGAATTGCAACAGTGTTCTTCATATCTGGTGTGAATACATAACGTGTATTTTAGAGATAATACAGTCTATCTCCCCATGTGGTCCACACTAAATGATTGCTCTGACTTTATATTTCAACTTTTCTCAATTGGATCTGCCACAAACACTGTTCATATAAAAAGTGATTGGACATGTATACACAACAAAGACCTTAAGACTAAGCCTTATCCGCTTTCACAGTTGCCGTGTGTCTAGTAGCTTGTGTTGGCGACAGAAGCCAACACACAGCCAATCCGGCAGCACCGAACTATCTCCAGATGTAATTTGCCATGATTACACTTGCCACAGCTGTGGAAGAATCAGAATAAAGTTTAATCGCCAAGTAAGTGTACACAAACAAGGAATTTACTTTGGAGGAACACCTCTCTGTGTTTCTACACCCACTATATAACACTATCCACTATACACGTTGAAACAACCCTATGTAAGCATACACTCAGGAAACTTGAGACGTGCACTCCCATGTGTTTATTTTGCTAAAGAAATCGGGTGCAACCAAAAAAAGAACACATCTTCCCAGAAGCCTCGGCACTGGATGTTGAGCTCATGCCTCCACGTGAGGCACTAAAAAGCTATTACTCACACAAACTAGTCACAACTGGGAGTGGAGATCGGAAAACAGTGTCAGTCCATGACCTGCGGTCCGTGACCTGCCGTGGGGCAGTTTGGGATGATGGTGTTTGGATGACTGGGGAGGCCCTTGGAGGCATCACAAGATGTGCACAATATTGAATTCCTAGGTGTGTCACTGCCGGAGAGAAGGACATGAATGTGTTTTGATCTGACGCGTGGACGTGAATTGAGGCACAATAGATTTACAATGTTTGTAAATTCCCTCGTTTTTCAATGTTTTCGCTTTTTTCACACAACCTGCCCCTCTAAACACTGTTGTGATGGATTGTTGGATGGAAACTGTTGACAAATCAGCAGCATAGTAGATTGAAGTGTATGCAGTTTATGTGCATTTTAAAAACATTGAATATTTAAATGGAATAGGGTAAGAAGTGTTTAGTTTTTTTCGCATGACAGGTCATGATTTATCCAATTGGAAAAAGGGAAATCCTACCATCTGAGAACAAATCTCTCTTATGATCATACATATGTCGGGCAGACTGTGTGTGCGCACATCTATGTGTGTCGTGACTAGAACCCTCTTGGGTGACTTTTGGGTACCACTCGGGTGGAATCGATGAAGCTCCAAAAGCTCCAAAGCAGTTCCAGAGCAGTCCTTCACAGCTCACTTCTTAACATCGAATGGATTCTTAGAAGTGAGGACAGTTGTCAAAGCAGATTCAAACCGTGGTTCGTCAGGAACAAACAAATCTAATCTGCATCTTCATGACTTCAAGGTCGGCCTGACTTCCTAACAAACACTCTTCATTTGTGTTTGTTTGGGGCAATTATGTCTGCCGTCCTCCCAAAAGTATTACTCCAGCAGTCCTTCACAACTTGCTGTCTCATGTGAGAAGGTGTGTGAGAAGGTGTGTGAGAAGGTGTGTGAGAAAGTGTGTGAGAAGGTGTGTGAGAAGGTGTGGGTGTGTGAGAAGGTGTGTGAGAAGGTGTGTGAGAAGGTGTGTGAGAAGGTGTGGGTGTGTGAGAAGGTGTGTGAGAAGGTGTGTGAGAAGGTGTGGGTGTGTGAGAAGGTGTGTGAGAAGGTGTGTGAGAAGGTGTGGGTGTGTGAGAAGGTGTGTGAGAAGGTGTGTGAGAAGGTGTGTGAGAAGGTGTGTGAGAAGGTGTGGGTGTGTGAGAAGGTGTGTGAGAAGGTGTGTGAGAAGGTGTGGGTGTGTGAGAAGGTGTGTGAGAAGGTGTGTGAGAAGGTGTGTGAGAAGGTGTGGGTGTGTGAGAAGGTGTGTGAGAAGGTGTGTGAGAAGGTGTGTGAGAAGGTGTGGGTGTGTGAGAAGGTGTGTGAGAAGGTGTGTGAGAAGGTGTGTGAGAAGGTGTGTGAGAAGGTGTGTGAGAAGCTGTGTGAGAAGGTGTGTGAGAAGGTGTGTCCACTCAAGTCCCATCTCATCTCGTTCGAACTTTAGGGATGTGCAAGCATAGATACATATAAACACTAGATGTCTCGTCCGCGTTGCCGGACAACGATTTCAAACCAAACCGATTTTGAAACGGTTTGGTTTGTTATCAACGTCAGAGATGTCGGTATGCCACTGAATACTTCTATTCTATAAAATAAAATAAAAACATAATTATTCATAAGTATGCAGTGGCATACCGACATCTCTGACGTTGATAACAAACCAAACCGTTTCAAAATCGGTTGAAAATTGAGCAAGTTATGGTCATTTAAAAAGTACATGTAGATTCAACACAATGTTATGGGTGAGCGAGTTGACTGTAGCAAGATGGCCGCCATGTGCGGACGTTCTAGACTCCGCCGTAAGACATCTAGTGTTTATATATATCTATGTGTGCAAGGACCAAAATGCTCAGAATTATAAGGTTGATGCAAAGTGAGAGAGAAATATGAATTATAAATGTAGTCATATATAATGGATATCGGTGGCCTGCTTCTTTTGAAAGTGTCGTAGCGCATGTCAAAGTGATGATTCATAAACTCTTGAGACTCACCTGTGAAGGAATTACTGAAAACTTCCCTTTAAAGGACGCAGTCCAATTGTCCAGTAGAGCCACCTGACTTGAAATCTAAGTGTATCTTTTTTGGCTAGGTTTACAGTTCTAGAAAATCTATATTGTGTTATGTTTTCCCCCTAAAATACAAATTAAAGGGTATTGTATTGTTTGGCATTTTAACAATCTCTGAAAAGCTTTCTGAATAGAAACTATTTCCTGTTTTTGTTGTTGTTGTCCAATTACAGACTTATAGTATAGTACTGTATGGTTTGTTCTTTGCATTCTTTCAAGGAAGAGACTCAATGCTGGAGAAGCCTTGATTTATAACTACAGTGGAAGCCCCACTAGTGCAAAGATGGCAAACATAAGATTGCAATACAGCTTTGGAAGCTCTCAAAGAAAGCTGGTCTCTATGTTGCAACCAGTAACAGCTGAAAGACACAATGTTTTTCTACATCATCTTGATGCAGGTCTCGTTACCATTGTGCTAACAAATCGATAGCTCAACTGGAGTGACAGATATGTTGTGCTGTGTGTTTGTGTGTGTGTGTGTGTGTGGGGGGGGGGGGGCAGCTCTGGTCACAACAAATCAACTATTCTGCTCCCTTGGGGTCCTGCTTAAAGGGGGGGTTGTGTCAGATCACAGAAAGGGGTCCCCAGTACTGGTGCCAAGACCATTTTAATATTGATGTTGAATTTATTCATTTATGACTCGTCACATAGTTCTTTCTGTTTTTGTTGAAAAATGTAGAGGCTGTGTTTTGGTGAACTTTTCATACAAGGTTTTTAAGTTTTTAAAGTAACGATGATGCATCAAGACAGTCCAATTTTGGCTCAGACCTTTTCAGCGTTTACGATCTGGCTAACCCTGCGCCACATCACTATGGCAACTGTGTGCCAATCTCGTTTAGTTACATTTTAAGCAAGGAAGGTTCTCAAAGTTTTAATTCAACAAGCTGAATGGTCTACAACCATTCACACCAAGTGACTCCTTCAAATTCGAAAATTTCAGGAGCTACAAATGTGTCTGCAACACGCCAGCCCAACTTTTTTTTAATATCATTATCATTAAAGGGTTTGAAACATTTCACAAGCCTCACCAATTAATTTCCTTTTTTATCAAGTTGTAACTTGTAATGCTATAACCTATTTAGCATGTTGGGTTTTAGACAATATTGTGTTTACCTTGTCAGGTGCTATACTGTCTAGTGAAAAATTACTGTGAAAGGAGGTGTTTAATTGAGGTTGTCATGAAACCAACTGAACACACCAGCTTGGTGTTACAGAGTTTATTATCACCTATATTAAGGGTGGCATGAATCACTTGCCATCAGTCAGTGTAATATATTATAATCCATGATAACCATAATACAGTATTTTATATATCACAAGCTAAATGTGGGAATGTTTTGTAAAAATCATATTAAGATGTGTGAGACATGAACAGTGAAAAGTGAGATGTGTAACCAAACATTTATCTGCTTAATTTGTGGTCTAGCTTGAGGTCAAATTTAAATTCATAAAGCTCCCCTGACATTAATTAGAATGCAAGTCTGAGCCCATGTAATCCTAAAGGAATAACTGCAAAACCACATGTTTCCTACCGGTCTAGAAGGGGCTGAGGGAGGAAGGCTCCCTGAAGGCAAATCAGTTTACAAGGAATAATATCTTATTTTTTCACCTTGTCTGCTTCCAGTAGTCATTCAGATTCATCTCAAGTAGCAATAACAGTGAAGGTACATTTTTTACAATAATACCAAAAAGGTAATTGCTTCATATTTGAATAGTTTTAGACATTTCAAATGAGATGACTGTTTCATATGCTACACAAATTAATTTAACGTGATACCAAATGGATGAATTGTCCTGAAACAGAACTCAGAATCTTTTAGACCAATCTTTAGGAGACTGGATCTGCTGTGCACATGTGACTCTGTAATCAACGGGAGTCAGGTGGCTGAGCGGTTAGGGAAGCGGGCTAGTAATCCGAAGGTTGCCAGTTCGATTCCCGGTCATGCCAACTGACGTTGTGTCCTTGGGCAAGGCGCTTCACCCTACTTGCCTCGGGGAGAATGTCCCTGTACTTACTGTAAGTCGCTCTGGATAAGAGCGTCTGCTAAATGACTAAATGTAAATGTAATACAGTGAACCAGTCTGCACTGAAACAGCAGCCTGTCAGAAGGGAACCCAACATCAGGTTAAGAGGATAACGAGAGACGTGATTATCTTCGAAAATTGCTGTGTAATTACTTGTTCAGACAAGGGACATTCCTTGTGCTAAGATCAGAGGGTCTTTAAAGTGTAATAGGGCCATCCTTTACATGGTGCCACATGACCTACAGAAATAGCCCCTTTGTGACTAATTGTATTTGGAGGGAAAAAAGCTTTGAGCTGTGCTTTATTTCAATCATCATCCCAAGTATCATTCTCATCCCTGTTAATGGCTGTACTATATGTGCAATTATGCAATTTATCTATTCTATCTATTTATCTACTCATCTCTATTTCTCTTCAATTTGTACTGTAATTGAGATGTGATTATTGCACTGTAGTATTATTTTTAGTTCATTTACATTTTACATTTAGTCATTTAGCAGACGCTCTTATCCAGAGCGACTTACAGTAAGTACAGGGACATTCCCCCGAGGCAAGTAGGGTGAAGTGCCTTGCCCAAGGACACAACGTCAGTTGGCATGACCAGGAATCGAACTGGCAACCTTCGGATTACTAGCCCGATTCCCTCACCGCTCAGCCACCTGACTCCCTGTTCACCGTGCTATGTAGTTCACCGTGCTATGTAGATGAGGTATGGTTACTTTGCGATGTGGTTAGCAAATAAATCCAGACCGCTCCTTGACTTTGGTCACAAAAACATGTTGGAACCATGCACTTTGATTCTTATCTTCTGATTTGAACTATTTGTACACTTTGGATGAAAATGTTTGCAATGTAATATCAAATGACAACATAAAGTAGCCTGTCAGATAGATGTTAGGATTTTTCTCACCAAGCTGTCCTCCTTGTGTATTTTCTGAGAAATCCGATTACTTTAATATTCTGTTGCTTGAAAGTGGTTGATATTGAAGATCGAACATGAAGTGGAAATAACAACATGAAAAGAATGCTTGTGATTGATGTCATTTCATCCAGAGGCGCTGCTATCACGAGCCCTGAGAAATACAGAAGTTCCCAAAGCCAAGAAAAGAGCTGGGAGGTATTTTAGGAAAACCAATCTCACTCAATGCTTACAATCTGACGCTACCAGGAAGCAATCATTAGAGAGAAAGAGACCTCATGTTGAAGCCACACGGAAGTCGTCTTGTGGAATCAGCTTGATCAAGCTGGAAATGTTATTTCTAATGCCAGTAACACCTTTTTAAAACCAGTTAAGACGATGATCAATCACATGATGATGTGAACTCACAGTGCCTATAAAGAGTCTACACATCCTTTAAAATATTGTTTTTGCAACTGTACAGCCAGAAATGCATTAAATCTCATTTTGTAAACATTGTGACCTAACCTATAACTTCCAATAAATAAATGCAATAAAAACTTGAATATATTGTGCACCCAGCTAGGTTAAACCTTTCTCCTTTATTAATATATTCAAAAGCTGTTGCCGAGGAAACGTCGATGGACAGGAATCTCGAACTCATGTTAAAGGTTTTATAGATGTAGGTTGGGCCTGTGGATTATGCCCCCTAGGTTACCACGTTGCTTTTTGGTTCACTTTTGGTTTGACTGTGCGCTTTGTCGCCGCAACGACGGTTCACCGTCAATCACGACAATCTCAGCTTTCTGCATGAAGGCAGCAGGTTTTACTTCCATTCATTTCATTTTCTTCTCAGTTTTCTGCAAAATCCATTTATCTTTTCACCCTGGTAGCATCCTGAGTCCCTGCTGATCAGAAACTCCCTCATAGCCCCCAGCTGCTGTCGCATCAAACACCATAGCAGCCCTGCTGGTTTCCAGTGTGCTTTGCTGTGCTTTTGCACCAAGTGGAACGAGTTGCACTATGTTGCATTAGTCTCCAACATAACATGTTGCTCAAATGCAACGAATGACCTTGCCTACTGAACGCCCACCACCCTTTGAAGCCTGTTTAAAGCCTTCAAGAAGCTGCAGCTTGTGGGGCACTGGCTATTATTATTATAAGGGCGTGTAGCGTGTACAGTATAAAAAGTATACAGGAATTGTGGGTAAATCCACAATCAATTCAATTTAAACTGAATTGAAATAATGATCCGATACCTTTTGTCCCATGCTGTTGGCTTCACGTCTGGTTAACAGACATGGCACTGGCAAGAGCACTAGTATCACGTATCCTTTTGTATTTAATCACCTAACCCAACTCCTGACTGTTGTGTATGGACTTGTCCTTGTCGTCATGGCTGCCTGGTGATCTACGCGGGGGGGGGGGGAGTTAATCTCACTCCATTGGGTGATATCAAGTCAGTGGATTTAATCAACAGTGTGAGTGGGAGATGTTTCTGAGAGTTTAATAAATCTTCACTTGTCGTTGTACATGACAAGTAGAAATACCTATTCAAGCAAAAAAAAAAGTGATTCTGCTCAAAAGAGTATTTATCCAGATTGCTGAAGTTAATTATGGTTTGAATACTTAATCTCTTTTTTTTCGATTAGAACTTATATCCATAAAGACCCGGGTGAGAAAGTGACACACCAAGAAACGTGTGGTCACTATGATGAAAGCAGCTTGCACATAGAGCATTGGTGAGTAGTGTACTACAATATGAAGCACATCTGTGATTCCTATCACATCTAAGCAGAAAGATCTGTCAGTGATAAATAAATGAACAGCGGATAAATAACTGCATAGCATATACAAGATTCTTTGCAATATATAAAGGATTTAACGTGCATATTGTAAAGAAACCCTTTTAAACTGCTGGATTAACAAATTTGACAAAATATTTATGTAATGCTTTCTACAAGATTGTGTCGTCACTCTTCAATAATAATGGTCAACAAACACGAAGCTGTGAGTGTTCTGAATAGGAGAAGACATGAAAAGGAAATGTTCCGTTACACAAATAGTCATGGTACCAAGTGTCTTCATTCTAGAGCAGTGCAACAGATTTGCCATGAACACAGAAGCAACAGACCATTTAAACGAACTTGTGATGAAACTCCTATAAGGATGAGCAAAAAAATAAAAAAATTCAAGAGCATTGGCATTGAATAAAAGTATTGGAATTAATTCTGAAATTAGTAGCTGTATTCTCACTAGTAGCTGCATTATTATAATGATAGGCATTATTGAGCATTGAACTGCTCTCATAAAGATTACCAGCCAATCAAGTGATACAATGTGTTAATGATGCGTCTGATATATCCTGCAAAGTGTATCCTTTGATACACTTTGCAGATGATTAAACTCTACTCTCTGTCTATATATACTGTATATAGTATCCAGCTGCAACAGGTATAGCAGGATATGAGCCGTAGGGATGAATATAATAGTCTAATTTATAGAGCCCAGCTGGTCCATCCTCAGCAAGGATGCAATATTGCAGAGCTAAAAATCTGTATGAGCTTTTGACGTGTCCAACTGAGGTCTAATATTTCAATCCCCCAACACATAACATAATATATTATGTTGATACAGACATATCACATCTCAATTTCAATTAAATGTATACTGTTCAAGGCATCACTAACTGTCAGCTCGAATTTTGAATATAGGAGTGGACACTTTTACCTAGACTAGACACACGGGACTATACCTGTTGAAATTAAGAGGTAAACAAAACAAGTATTTTCCCTGAAGTGGGAAAGTACGTAAATTGATGTTCATAAACGACATCAAGAAAACATTGTAACGATAGATAGTGACTTACCTCTGAATGATACCGAGCTAATTTTTCTCCAATTACCTGTTCAGTACCTGTAGGTCACTTGAAAACAGCAACAGCTTTCTGTTCTTTATTAGACCGAGAGATGTGTAAATGAACTAGTTCCTCATTGAAGATCAATTTCCACTAACTCGATCATAGCCAGACGGTTCGTAGAGGGAGACATCTCACATCTTGCGTTTCATACCTTCCCTTGCCATTTCAGGAGAGGTGCAAGCGCGTCAGTCACATGCGCTTAAGGGGGTGCTTTGAGTCTTGATTTTTTCTCTCACATTCATTAAGGCAAAAGATAGTGGTAGCCTATCTTCCCCACCCCCCCTCTCTTTCTCGCCCTGCCCCTTGTCCTTCCCCAACCCGGCCTCATAAATAGGGTTTATAGGCATGTTCAAGTCACTCCGTAACATTACGCAAGTCACTTTGCCCCAGTTCGATTTAACTGTTCGGGTCTCCTGGACCGAGAGGAAGACAAGTAGGCAAATAAAAAGTACCCAAATGTTTAAAGTAATATTTTGCCATCTACAATACCAAGGTCAAGTAGTAATTTCTTGACATTTACGCACCCAAAGGCGAGCGTGTTCATGCACCCCCGAATTCAGTTTCCAGTAATCCTGAACAGTAATTGCAAATTTTAGTCTGGGCGATGTCTTTCTGTCCTATTTAAAAATGGGGATGCGAAACAGGCCTACCGGCAGATGCACTTGCCCTAAGATATAAGGATGGATATAATAGGTAAGATTTTCAGTAAAAAAAGAATAACATAAACATGTTGTGGAAGCTAATGAGCCCCGCTACTTTCCAGCCAATTATGTTTCAGCAATTCTGAATACTCCTTTACTTATTTGGTTGGACCACCAGGGGCGCAGATGGTGGAGGGGGGTTGGGGGACGGGGTAATGAAAACTTACCAGATCCCTATGCTATTCAAGTGCACATATCGTTTTTTGCTTTTTTTAAGTGTCCAGTAATCAGTGAGGGGTTAATCAGTACCTGGGGTGGCAAAAGGGTGGCATGAGGTTCCAGCTGGGGGGCAAAGATTATCTCCCTCAGACACATTTGACTTAATTTCCTGCTTTCTGGTGTTTTTTTAATGCATTTTATGAATCACATACTAATGAGACAATGTAAAATCAACTTTTATGTTGAACATCTAATGTAGTCCAATTTTTTTCAGAATGTATTTATTGAAAAGTCAACCATAGCTGTTAACAACATGGTCGTAAACTCCCCTGTTTTGAGTGTGAGATGCATGCGATTGAGGACTATCACGTCGTTCACATCACATTCGATGTAATATTTATGGCTACAGGCCGCCACTGCTGCTAATTCCTGACATTTAGATTAACCCTTGTGCTGCCATCGGGTCACAATGACCCGAAGGTTCACAACGACCCATCGTTGTGTTGCGACACCTTTACCCATTACAAAAATAAATTAAAAGCATTTTCTTTTAACTTTCGCGCTGTGGTGGATGTGAGACAGCACGATGGTTAAAATAAAATGCTTCACTTTATTTTTGTATGAGGTCAAGTTGTCGCAACACGTGGGAGGGTCACAATGACCCGAAGAGAACACAAGGGTTAAATTGTAGTGTCATCTATAAAAATGATGTGTGGCACCATGTTCAAAACGGCATACATGGCTTCTGCCACAAAATGTTTCTCTTTCCGTAATTGTGATGGATAAAGCGTTCTTTCTTATGGGGTAAGGCACAATATTCTGCTTTATTGGTAATAAGTGGCCTTATACATGCTGAAAGGAGGAAGTCAATCCATCAGTTGCTTCAACCAATATGATTGGTACCAAATCCAAGTACATTCTCCAAAGATGGAATGCATTGATTCTGATCACTTATGTACATTCTAATTATGTAAGTAATATCTGTATAGCAACAAATCTTAACCCTCAAGGAACTTTATTGATCACAATGATTATAATTGATTTATGAATCATATTATTTGATTCTTTGATTTGACTGATACTGTTTGGGAAACCAAGGACAGTTTAGCTTGAGTCTATAGAGGTTTTCCTTTTAATCAAACTGTTATTAGATCTTATAGGTCAAGTCTTTTGGGCAATCACTAGCTCTAGCTCAGGACCGCTCATTCTCACAGGGTGAAATTAACACTGGGAAATTGTTAGGAGGTTGATTGCCCCTGATGTAGCTAAGATGCCTTGCAGTTGTGATCTGCTCCTTCATAGTAAAATCTATAATCCACAGCAAACCAAATAACACCATAGAAAATCAAACAGAATAAGTCACTCGTGCTCAAAGTGTAGTCGGACAGGGACAAGTTTTCCACAGAAAGTGCAAAGGAGTCTAAGACCGATGGCTGAGCGGTTAGGGAATCGGGCTATTAATCAGAAGGTTAGCGGTTTCGATTCCCGGCCATGTCAAATGACGTTGTGTCCTTGGGCAAGGCACTTCACCCTACTTGCCTCGGGGGAATGTCCCTGTACTTACTGTAAGTCGCTCTGGATAAGAGCGTCTGCTAAATGACTAAATGTAAATGTAACTAATACAGTACATGGTTAAAAATGTCACAGTTGTAGCATAACATTTATTACCCAGACTGCTGTTTGTTATCCAAGGTCTGTACATCCCAAGGCAGCCACTGTCATCGGGATGGAAAGGACACAAAGCACTGACAAACTCCTTTCCCTCCTCTCTGTTCTCTTCTTTACTTCTGTCCTTCTTTTCTCCTCCCTCTGTCTACCGACAACTACATGTTTTGTCACAAACAACTTCTTCATTGGCCTTTTTTTCTCTTCCATTTCACAGAATTTTTTATCCAAAGCAACTTACAAATGTAGAAAGTGCAGCAGAATTTCAAGGAACAGAAGTGCATACAGTTTTTTCGGTGGAAAGAAATGTTTCATCCTTATTCAGAACATTACTTATCCTTTCTGTTCTACAATTACGTTGCAATGATTTAAATGTAAATGCTTCCCGCACCAGAAAGAAATTCCTTCTTCCCATAAGAAATAACTTCAGCTTTTGGATTGGTTCTAAAAAGTGTACTGCTCTGGATATATTGGTCATGCAACAGCTGTATGTGCAGGCTCTACTGGTCTCCCTGACCAGAGTCTAATGAGGTGTCATATTGGATGATTAGTTGACTGTGCTGTGATATCAACATTTGACTCACCATTCTCTTTACAACACATCAGCCTTGTCAGGGCATTTGAGCTGACCTGCTTCAGTGTACCTGTCCAATCACATGGGGTAAAGCTTTTCCCATACACACTTCCAAGATCCCTGGCATTACTACAGAACACACATTTTGAGATTCATAGAGACTTGTCACTGAATGAACAACAAGACAGATCTGTGGTATTTGTATTTGTCTGGCAATAAGACTTGTTGGCATGCTGGATGATTCAAGGCCACACCAGTCAAACACCTTTGTCTGGATTGTGTGCCAAGCAGGATTTGAAAGACAGAAATACAAAGGGGCATTTCAAGTTTACACCAACTGTAGAAAACGTTGTGTTTGTGTTTAGGATTCAATGTTTTGACAAAAAGATCATTTGTAATAAGAAAACACATTAGGTATGGGCATCTATTTTCACAAAATGAAAAAAAACTTCCAAGAATATTCACAAGCTTTCTTCACACCGCAAAGTGTGAATACTGGACTTCCTGTTGTTTCCATGGCACCAGTACTCGTGTACTGAGCCCTTCACGACCATAACTCTCTTTGTTGTCGTTGTGCACAGTAAAAGTACAGAGCCAATGAAACGCAGATGGCCTTTAGCAGTGCAAGTTACTTGAGGAACATAAGAGGTCAGACCATTTATGGGCAGGTGTTGGGGACCATTCAGTTCCTGTGTCTGTGGTGAAGAAACCGAGAACATGGAGTAAACCTCCAAATGTTTTTATTTGGATGTGTAAGAAGCAGGTCTATTCATAGATGAAGCATGAGCATGAGATATGTTGTCTACCTATGAACAATGTGTTGCTATAGCAGGAGAGAAAATAGTGCGTTGTCATGGAGAATGTCTTGGACAACTATGAACTGGTTTAGTCCAGAGGACCTGCTCATTGTTGATGAGACAATGTTTTCTGTAAGCTCTATTGTTGTTTTTACCAGGCCTCATGCAAGACACATCATTCATTAACTGGAGCCTTGGGAAAGCTTGGTCACATTGAAAGTTATTTAAATGAGTCCTGATAATAAATTGGACCATCAAAGTGTTGGACATTGTTTTCATCATAGTCGCAAGCCTTGTTGTGACATCATAATATGTAAGTACTACAATCAGATGTTCTTGGATTGGATATATCTTGTGTGTGTTGACCAGCTGTTGAGATCTGGTTCCATTGAGGCGCATTTGAAAAGCATCTGGTGCTTACTAAAAGCCAGGCCAATTACCACCGTGTGTGCTCTTAACGCTCTGGATAAGAGCGTCTGCTAAAAAAATGACTAAATGTAACCCATACTATTCTGAGGGCTCATCAATCTGCAGTCCACTTGAACTGTCAGTGGAACCATTTTCACCGCATGATGCAGACACCATGCAGGGCAACAGCAGTCGTCTTCACAAAATTCAGACTTCAATGCAAACATTAGATACTAGCGAAAATTGGACTCTGGCTATGTCCTACCTCATAGAGAACAGACACTGTATGACTATACGGTGTACAAGAACTTGCTCTAAAGGGTAGTTTGAGAAGACGAGAGGGCTAACCCATGTCCACCTTCTCATCATTTTCATTTTGCATCCCAGGAAGGTTATTCCAGGGTAAAACATCCATTCAAGAGATCAACAGACCTGTCATCCTTAATATTATTCATATTATGATGGCCAAAGCTTGATGTAGCATCAGGCCTGGGTATAGTATGCTCAATTATTAAGTCAAAGAAAAATAAAGCTGGTATAAATCTACAAATCACTGTCTGCCTTGTGAATGCAATGGCAGATTGTCAGCAAATGTCTGATGTGATAAATAATAACAAAGCATATACTATATTACAGCTCTCAGGATTGAAGAGAAGGCAGAGTTTTTTTTATTGAGGGATGAATGTAGCTTTAAAAAGACTTAAGAAAACTGAAGAAAATGAAAAATCAGACGTTTTTGAACGTTATTTATAGAGAAGTTAGTCATTCCAGTCCCAACGTCTAGGAAATATGGGCAGACCTGCTCTCAGTAATGTGTCCAGTGAGACCTCCCTCCCCACACACTCAAAGGCACACTGCTGCTGGCAACCAATTAATACTAGAATTCTCTTACTAATTTGAGTCTATCATGGTGAGCAGGATAATAAGCTTGTCAGCATGCCTGCTGCAGAACCACAACCCTCTACACACACACACACACACACACGCACACACACACGTGCACACACACACACTCTCACACACGATCTCTACATTACAAGGGTTTTTCTTGTTTCATATCATTATCACGGCTTTACTTTGATTGATAGTTAGAAGTAGAGACCTCCTTCAAATTGACACGCTTCCAGTCATACTTTTGACGTTTGTTTTTCTCTTTGCACTGTCAGGTCAGTGAACAGATTCTTTCTCATAACAGTGAATGACAGTGATGCAATCATGGCCAGAACTCTAAATATAACTTATAAACAATGACTGCCATGAGTCTGAGCATACTGAAGTGACACTAGAGAGAGAGAGAGTGATTCTAAGGGAAGACAAAGAAGGGAGTGTAACAGCTTGCAATTCATTCTCATTGTTCATGCTCAAATGTTCCAATGTTCAATTCTTATGAAAGTTAGACTTCCCAAACAATGTCAAGGAAGATTAAACAATGCCATGTTTTGAATAAACTTTGATTTCACAGTAGGTCTAGATTTAATTGGATTCAGCAATATATGTTTTGAAAGGTGCCAGACGCCAGCAGTTCCCTGATGAAGCTCATGCCTCACTGGTGTCAATTAAGACTCATGCTTATGTGGTTTGGATGGAATGGATGGATGGATGGATGGATGGATGGATGGATGGATGGATGGATGGATGGATGGAATGGATGGAATGGAATGGATGGATGGATGGGATGGAATGGAATGGATGGATTGGATGGAATGGATGGATGGAATGGATGGATGGATGGATGGAATGGATGGAATGGATGGAATGGATGGATGGAATGGATGGAATGGATGGAATGGATGGATGGAATGGATAGAATGGATGGAATGGATGGAATGGATGGATGGAATGGATGGATGGAATGGATGGATGGAATGATAGACTGATGAATAGACTGATGGATGAATGAGACAACTTAAGCCTTGGATTCATATGTGTGTCAGAATTGATGGGGAATGATTGGTTCCCCGCTACCTTCAGGGAGAGGAAGACTGACTATTCATTCACACTACTGTAGGTGGACATTCTTACACAATGTGATTAATGTTTTTTTCTCCCTAGTGATACTTTTTATTAGGACTCATAATGGGGCATGGAAATGTTCTCTCTCACTGGCAGATCTGCCGAAATGTTGTTTGGAGGGTGACAGTTAGGAAATCCATCAACTCAAATATCTTATGGACATGTAAACCGGTTGTAATTGGTACATAAACATATTCATTTTATGGTGTTTTTAATAAAAAGACACCTGATCACATTGAGATGTATTTTTCAACACGAAACATCACAATCCAACATGGATTGACTAAATAGGATAAAATGCCACACACAATATCTACTGTGGTTCATACAGTCACATAAGGGGTAGACCTATAGTGAGTTTAAGGACTTTTCCAATTATTTCTGCTTTTGTCATCTTTTAGACAACTGGAAGTATTTCCTGCCAGGTCTTAGCTGTTGACAAAAAGGTCACCTGTAGCTATTCTGTTGAGTGTTATTGGACAACGACTTTATTTGACCTACGGAGACGCTAGAAGATTGCAGGCCACTCTGGCAAAAAAAAAAAGCACACTTCAGCCTCGAATTATTTTGAGATAAATCACAGCCGTGCAACAATGCCATGACAACTGTTGACACCAACGATTGTATAGAGAAGTTGACAGCTGTCTGCACACCAATGTCACCGTTCACAATTCCTCATTTTCACGTGATCTTGAAATGCTTGTTGGAAGACAGAGGATCACATTTGTACTTTGTGTTTTCTATGAAGAGAACCAAACATTTTTGCTTTTGCTAACAACTTTATCCCTATTTTGTAGTAGTACTACTGTATGGATAGGTGATAGGTGAGATGTTGTTTCCTTGTGATGTGGGCTTTTTTTTGGCCCACCACCACCCCCCCCCTCTTCGGAGGACAGCTTTATTGTTATTCCAGTGTAGTTACAATAGGGATTGAAGCCGTTCCTAACACACCCAACCCTATACAGTGTGAAAACAAAGGGGCATAAAGCAACAAACAGACAAGCAAGCAGACAGACAGACAAGCAGACACACAGACAGACCAAAAGACAGACAAGCAAACAGACCAACAAGCGGACAGGCCAACAAACAATTATTATATCGTTGCGGTGGGATTGTTGTATACTTTACCAGCCCATGACAATGGGAAAGACAAGAGTCGACAGGGGAAGAAAAGTAATTGATGGGGGTAATCTGTGTGAATTAAGGGGGATGAGATGTGCCTGCATTGATGGAGATTGTGTTGAAGACTGCATGTGGGTGTATGTGAACAAAGGGAGAGTAAAGCTGGAGAGAGAGAGAGAGAGAGAGAGAGAGGGAGAGGAGAGAGAGAGAGAGAGAGAGAGAGAGAGAGAGAGAGAGAGAGAGAGAGAGAGTGAGTGAGTGCTGGCGTGTTCAGCATGTGAATGTGTGCACTGCTCATTGGGGGACGTTCGGGGGGTGATGGCGTGGGCTTCTCTGATGCTTAACTCTGATGAGCCCTGGTGCTTTCGAGGGGTTTCTATACCTCATGTTGTAGAGACACTGGTCCCAGTCACAATACGCTACCCACACGATGGAGACACTGAGTGCAGAGGAACGTGCTTTTGTCAGAGACATCTGCATGCTGCATGAGTAATTGAGCATGTGCATGTGTTTGTGTCTGTGATTATGCAAGGGAAAAGGGGGAAAAGAGAGGGGACACTAGAGAGGAGACGTCGAGGAGACGTGGAGGACACGAGGAGGAGACGAGGAGGAGACGAGGAGGAGACGTGGAGGAGACGAGGAGGAGACGTGGAGGAGACGAGGAGGAGACGTGAAGGAGACGTGGAGGAGACGAGGAGGAGACGTGGAGGAGACGAGGAGGAGACGTGAAGGAGACGTGGAGGAAACGTGGAGGAGATGAGGAGGAGACGTGGAGGACACGAGGAGGAGACGTGAAGGAGACGTGGAGGAGACGAGGAGGAGACGTGGAGGAGACGTGGAGGAGACGTGGAGGAGACGAGGAGGAGACGTGGAGGAGACGAGGAGGAGACGTGGAGAAGACGAGGAGGAGACGTGGAGGAGACGTGGAGGAGACGTGGAGGAGACGAGGAGGAGACGTGGAGAAGACGAGGAGGAGACGTGGAGGAGACTTCATATGATGGAAGCTATTCATCTTTCCCATGGCAGCCTACTCATCTCTCCGTACAGATGTGAAGGACTTGCTATGATCCTGCTCAAGTGCTCTCCTCCCTGTGTTCTGGATCTTAATCATGTTTGTGACCAGAATGGTAAAAAACAAAAACAAATATATTGCTCTTCATCTGCACTATAGTTCCAATCCTTTGATGCTTCCCAGCTATTTTGCTAGGAGGACATGCATTTACCCGGTGGCTCCAGCTGTTCAGTTGTAATAGTAAACACAGTGCGCCTTACACACCCAAGGAATCTTTACAGGATAGTTGTCATTGAAAATGACTCAGTAATTCACTTTCAGAATCCACCTTGTGGCTGATTGGTTTCCACTGTGTGTTTTTGGGTTAGTGTGTGTGTTTTGGGTCAGTGTGTATGTGCCACGTTGACTTATTTGATTTGGGTTAGGAGATTTCTCCGAACATGTGTGGATATCCATCCAACACATTTTCTTTTGTTGATCTGCCTAGTTTGTTATTTGATAAGACCAGGTGGCTGGTGGATATCAGATGGCCCACCCTGAACAAATCACGCACAGCCCTTCCATGAGTGAAACAAAAAACGTATTGAATTATGCTGGGTATATGCAATATACTCTCTCACACACACGCACGCCGACACACACAAACATCTTCACACGCAGACACACTCCGACACACACACACCTCCACACACACACCTCCACATATATAACCCTACAGTATGTTAGATGTGTCTGTGCTGCCCTCATGTGGGTATTGTGCTTTACATCATAACCCTTCAAGAAGACTGTCATATCACTGTCAAAATAACACTGGTAAAATAACCATCCTTATATGAACCACTACTTTAGAGCAATTGATTTGTGAACAATCATAAATTACCTGTATTTATTTAGTAATGACAAAGATAACTAGTATTACCTGAGAACTCTATCCTCTGCTAGAGAGTTAGAGTAACTAAAAGGGGGGGGGTCAGGTGGTTGAGTGGTGAGGGAATCGGGCTAGTAATCCGAAGGTTGCCAGCTCGATTCCCGGTCATGCCAACTGACGTTGTGTCCTTGGGCAAGGCACTTCACCCTACTTGCCTCAGGGGGAATGTCCCTGTACTTACTGTAAGTCGCTCTGGATAAGAGCGTCTGCTAAATGACTAAATGTAAATGATGACCAGAGGTGGTAGAGCAGGGGAGGTATGGATCTATACGATCATCTGTACACGTCCACACAGCACGGTGTTGAGTTTAGCGATAAGACAGGGGAACCAAAACTCAAACAACCAGTCATCACAATTTTAAATGTTCATGTTTTATTAATTATCGCGCAACATAAAACAATATTGTGGATTGTACCACACACACTATGTATTCACATAATACACCATACAGCTACAAAGAGAAAGACTGAACAAAAACACTTTTTTTACATACTGCATACTTGACATGAAAAAATTTAACCAAAAACAATCTTCAACTCAAATAGGAATGTAGCTGCCAGTTGTGTTTGCTGTCTTCCTGTATGGAGAAAAACACAGTATAAGCTTGGATCCTTACTTTGGAAAGTGGACAAAATCAAGTGACCGGCAAACAGCAGTGCTGAGAGTGGGGTATTCATTTAGATCATGTGTGTGTGTGTGTGTGTGCATGCGTAAGTGTGTGTGTGTGTGAGTGACAGAGAGAGAGAGTAGGATGTTAGGTGTCCGATAAGGGATGAGGAAGTAAGGAAAGAGGAATATGCCTTAAGGATAAACACAGGGAAGGTAATTGCTATGCTCTTAGGGTTATATCTTAATATCCTCCTCCTGCTATATAAGGTGTACAGCATTCTCAAAGAGCATTTTACTAGCTTCTCAACGGTACATGACAGTGCACCAAATCACCCAAGATCACAGTCGGTTCACGTCAATCTCCACTCGTCATGAAGATAAGAACAGATTTATTTTCAAGTACCTGGAGACGGTGAGGATAAACCGTGATGACGTAGAACAGTTCTGTTCCGAGTGCTTCTCTAGAAGGGCTCTGTGCGAGGCACCACGGCCGCAGACGAGTAGCCGCTGCCGCCCTAGGTCTGAGCGAGGCTATGTAAGTGCAACCGGTGGAGGGGCAGGGCTGACGGACGCCATCTTGGCTCCCCCCCCCCCCGAGTTTAGATCTAGAGCGCTTTGATGCACGTGGCGGGGGTAGCACTCCCCACATGATCAGCACCAGAGCGGTTTTCCACTCGACGGAAAACCCGTCTTACTCAGAAGAACATTCTAAGAGCTCAGAAAAATATCAGCGATAATCATTCCCCCCCACCGCACCTTGACCCCCAACCCCCCCCTTTTTTTTCCACATTACACTGGAGGGGAGTCCACCATAGCACCTAATTCCCCTCAGTGTGTGTGCAGGGGGAACTGTTTCGGGGCACTGGTAACCTCAGACTCATATAGAAATGTACAAAATTAAAAACAATTAATTACAGTATATGATCAGCACCTATTATTACACAGATCATAAATATGACTGGATCTATGTGGAATGTGGATCATGCATTGTTGTTATAAAAAGGGCGTTTGCAACCAGAGCATGAGGATTTAAACAAAGAGCATTATTACCAGTTTCCCAGTCCTGATAGTCAAGTCTGTGACTGTCTAAGACACATACCAAGAGACAATGGCAAACTAACTAACTGTCATTTCTGAGGGTTTTCCCTAAAATGCTATGGAATACATATTTATCTGGTACCACACATGTTCAGTCGTTGGTTTAGTTAACAGTTCTTTCCTACTGTTAATCCAACATCTGACAGTAGTAAGCACCAAGCACCTCTAAAACGTGTGGCCGTTCACCTGATAGTCGAACACATCTGACAAGATTGCAAGCATCCATCTCCCTTCTGAAGCCCCACCCCTCCCAGACTGCCTCTGCTCCAGGAGGGAGGGGCTTTACAGCACAGATGATCTGCACATGCTCCTGAATGCCTACGGGCTTTCAACCAAACCCACAGACATCCCCCTTGGGTGAAGTTATCCTCTGGGCTCGCTGATAAGAGTGTTGATGCAGAGCTTCTGTGAAACAACAGAGAGGGCGTGTTGTCCGGTTAAAGATTGCCCTTCAGAACACCGGACCACGCAGGCTGTTATAGTCATACATGGATAGCTTGCTAACGGTTGTCTAATTAGGTGACTAGCTTGGGGGTGGGGGGGAGGGAGGAGGGGGGGGGCTTCTTGCTGCTGTCAGAGGTATATGCTGACAGAGATACAGTACTTATTGAAGAAGGAGAGCAGTTTAATTAAATACAAATTTACAGACACAAGAACACATGGGTATCAAGTGTTGTCCTTCCACTGTCTGGCAAAGCAACTGGACTGTATCTCCTGGACTCATTCATGATTTAGTCGTAATTCCTCACCAGTTAAATAATCTTACCTAAATATTTCAATATTTACATTTTTTTTTACCTTTCTCTCTCTCTCTCTCTCTCTCTCTGAAGAAAAACTAAACAAAAAATAAGCTTCAAGTTGTCAATAATCGGCTCTTTTTTCCCCCCATTAAAATCAAGATTAAAAGTGCTTTTATAAAATCTTTTCTTCTCTATGTACAATTTGTACTAGCTCTATCAAAAAACAAAAACATCAACGACAATCATCATTAATTATCATCATCATAATAAATAAGAATTAAAAAGTGGATTCAAATGAGTATGTACTGTGGAGCATGCAGATGTCTCTGACAAAAGCACGTTCCTCTGCGCTCAGTGTCTCCATCGTGTGGGTAGCGTATTGTGACTGGGACCAGTGTCTCTACAACATGAGGTATAGAAACCCCTCGAAAGCACCAGGGCTCATCAGAGTTAAGCATCAGAGAAGCCCACGCCATCACCCCCCGAACGTCCCCCAATGAGCAGTGCACACATTCACATGCTGAACACGCCAGCACTCACTCACTCTCTCTCTCTCTCTCTCTCGCTCGCTCGCTCTCTCTCTCTCTCTCTCTCTCTCTCTCTCTCTCTCTCTCTCTCTCTCTCTCTCTCTCTATCTCTCTCTCTCTGTCGCTCTCTCTCTCACACCCACACAAACTCCCACACAAACTCACGCGTACTGTGCACTAGATGAAGCCACAGGATGAGAACGTGGAGCCCCAAGAGGTGGGATCAACAGCGGACCATTCCGTTTAGCACCAACTAACTAGCCTCTAGTCCTCCCTTGACCCTCTGACCCCACCATGCAGTCCTGCCTCTAGCCTCCAACCTGCCTCGAGCTTAAAGCCTGCCTCTAGACTCGAACCTCTAGCCTGCACGCAGAAGCACATCATACCTCTCATCTCTGACACTTCCGGGCAGTACTTCCTGGCCAGGACTTATAAAGGCCACAAGTGTTGGGGACAGGTTCGAGCGTAATAGTGCAGAAACATGAGGGACGGAATCAGCTTGGCCCTCGGGGTGAGAAATCCACATTGAAAGGTCACTAAAGGAAGCGTGATGGCTGAGCGGGGCCGAGCAGCCGCGGCGGGTCGCTGGCTCAGTATAGACAGCGTACGAACCGCAGACACGCGGAGCTCCGCGGGAACGCAATCGCACGGCGCACCTTTTCGTTAGTGTGTGTGTGTAGGGAAAGCACCAGGGTGTTTCGAAGCACCATAAGCTGTCCATTCACCACCATCCATGTGCCTCACGATACCAGTGTGGACCAGAAGTTCACATTGACCTGTGGCCGGGGACCTGAGCTCCCTCTGGGCTCGCGAGGAAAGGTAGGGCTCAATGCTGGTTCACATGAGCTCACAAACGTGCCTGTGTTTGCGGATGTGTGTCGTGTACTATGCACCATTTGAACAGAAATCAGGACTGCCCTCTGAGGGGACAGGGAGAAGTTCAGGGAGAGAACTGCCTGGACAGCTCTGGGAAGATGAGGACCCTCTCCTGGTGTCTGTTGGCGGGGGTCTCTCTGTCAACGAGTGACGAGTACCCTTAGTCAACAACAAGCTCCACAGGACTGACAGGAAGGGAGAGACTTTCCCGGGAAGGGGACGGAGGGGGGGCGAAGCACCAGTGGGATGGGTTGACGATTGGACGAGGAGGGAGGAGGAGCCTGTCTCGTCACAGCAAGGCGAGCAGTTAGAGAGAGGCTCTCGAGATGTAAGCTGTCTGAGGTGTGGCGACAACCTGACGGAACCAAGGTGAGGTCGCTTCAAGGTGAGGTCGCTTCACAGCACTCGCTGGGAGCAGCGGGACTGCACCCGTCGTGTGGGTCAGATTGCTGCGCGGTGGCGGGAGTCTGGTGTTTGAGCCTTGCTGTGCGGAGAGAGAGACCCCCCCCCCCCCCCCACACACACCAAACCACCGGGAACAAGATTGACAAAGGCCGAAGAAAACAAAGGTAAAACCATACTTTTCCACAAACATGGTAAAAAAAAAGAGTCGGGTTGACTCTCGATTAAAAAACTAACATAAACAATCACATCATTAATAATAACATTAATGAAAACAACAATGTAAAAAAAAAATGAAAGAGATTTCCTCATCATAATAATAATAATAATAACAACACCTGTAATAACAACATTGACAGTAACAATAGCAATCATAATAATATTGATAATAATAGCAATAATTAGGATCATTAAAATTCTATGAAGAAGGAGAAGCTATGGAGTCCGTCCCTTTAGTGGGGGAGGACAAGCACCACAGGCAGGGTCTGCCCAGGGTCAGTTCCAAACTGCTGCCTGACATGAGGTAAAAACACAAGAAAACCCCCCCTCTGTCCTCCATCTGACCACGCAGAGAGAGAGAAAAGAGCCGGGCTGAGAGAGCCTCCTGGAGAGGGGGGGGGGCAGGAGGACCGACAGACCCCTCCCTGGTGTCCCCCCTCCGCCCCCGTGACTCAGTATCCGTCCTCAGACGAAGTGGCTGTAGGGCCCGGTGAGCTGCGTGCAGGCGTAGGGAGCGGACGTGACCGTGGAGGTGGTGTGGAGGGTGGGCGCCGAGCGCGTCGCCGGCCCCTCTTTCTTGTCCTTGGCCTGGCCGGGGCTGGCCCCCGCGCCCACGCCGCCCGTCACCCCCCACTTCCTCTTCTTCCCGTAGGCCTTGATTTCCTCCTGGGAGAGGCCCAGCAGCGCCGCCTCCTGCTGGCGCTCCCTTGCCCGCTCGGCCAGCAGCTTCATCTTGGCCTCCCAGAGGGCCAGGCCGTGGCTGGGCTGGTTCAGGTTCTTGTGTTGGTAGAACACCAGGGAGATGCGCGTGGGGTGGCAGCGGTTGGGCTTCTTGAGGGGCGTGGTGGCGTGCAGCTCCCTGCGGGCGCACTCCAGCAGGATGGAGCCGTGGGCCGGCGCCACCGCCACCCCGCCGATGTTGGGGTCGAGGAAGTTGTGCTCCGAGTCCGACCACACCTCGTCGTCGTCCTGGCCCCGCACGCTCTCCGCGTCGCTCTCGGCGCGGTTGGCGTCCCAGCAGCCGTCTGCCGTCTGCTGCAGGGCGTCCGGGAACAGGCGGCCCTCGGGGGCCGGGGACGGCGTGCTGCCGGCCACCGAGCCCCCGCACGACCTCCACGCCTTCTCCTGCACCCCCAGGGGGGTGGAGCTCCGGCTCTCGCCCGCCTTCGACCACATCTTGTCGGGGAAGGCTCCGGCCGGCTGGCCGTGCTTCAGGGCAGGGCTATAGGCTGCAGGGGGCCAGGCCTTAGGCTGAGGGCTGGGGGCGAGGCTGTCCCAGTGACGGGGGGTGCCTGGTTGTGGTGAGGAGGCCGGGGAGGGGGCTGCCTTCATGGCGGGGGAGGGCGAGGGGGCGGGAGAGGCCATGGGGGTGTTGGGGCCTGGGTAGGAGTTCCACTGCTGATGCTGGAGGTAGGGTGAGGGCTGCTGCCGGTCTTGAGGGAAGGGGGGGTTGGCGGCGCCGGCGGTCACCTGGCCGCTCCCGTCCCAGCCGCCGGGCAGGATGCCGCCGTTGGGCTTGTGGGCGGGCCAGGCTTCTGGCTGCGGCGTGGAGCTGGGCGTGGCGGTGCGGCTGGGGCCCTCGTAGACGGGGACGTCCACGGGCTCTGGCTTGATGACGGGGGTGCCTCGGTGGGAGGCCTCGGAGGAGACGGACGAGGGCCGCGATTGGATGTGCTGGTGGGCGGGGGCGGGGTGCTGCGGCTCGGGGTGGCTGGCGTAGGGGTGGGCGAGGCGGGCCTGCAGCCCCTGGACGTCGGGCTTTTGGTCCAGGGGCTCGGCCTTGACCCCCACTTTGGGCCACGGCCCGCTGCGGCCGTCGTAGCCCATGAGCTCCGGGGGGAAAAGTGCATTGGGGGGGTAGTTAAAGTACCCGTAGGGTAGTGCCGGTAGATTGGGGTGGTAGCCGTTGACGGCGCCCGGAGCTGGGTGCTGGCCCGCGGGGGGGAGGCCCCCCCTGGCGTAGTAGGCTGGGTGAGCAGGGTGGGGGTAGACTCCGTAGGGCTCTGGCCCCTGGCCGGGGTAACCCTCGGGGAGGGCTCCGTTGAAGGGCTCCTTCTTAATGAACGCTTCCTTCTTGATGGTGGGCTTCACTTCCTGTTTAGGGATCGCTGTGGAGAGGAAACAGTCGACGTCAGCATTGGTGGTTTTCATTCTGAACTTTTGCAGGGGGGCCTTGAGCTGGGTAGTACATGCAGTTGAGTCAGTATATCATCATCAGAATCAGAAAGGGTTTTAAATCGCCATGAAAGTTTGCACAGACAAGGAATTTACTTTGGCAGGAAGGTGCATACATTCAACATATAGGAGTAAATCTTAAATAAGTGTGAGTTTAAACAAGTCTAACTATACTATACAAAAGGTTCAAGTCTAATGAACTAATACTAACTAGTACTAAGGGGACAGGTATGTAAAGAAAATAAATATAAAGTATAAAATAGCTATAATGTACAATATCTTACTACTATCAATTACTACAATGTCAAGCAGGAATAGAGGTCATGTGAGGTCAGGGAGTCACTCACCTTTATTGTCTAGCGGTGTTTGAGGTGTGCCAGTGAGTGTGACCTCGGCTCTGATGACATCAGTCTTGCCGGGCGTGTCCCCACCCTGCAGCTTGCCCTTCTTCTTCTCCGAGGCCTTGGCCTTGGCCTCCAGCCGTCGCTGACGGCACGACTTGGCGCGCTCCGGAAGCTTCCGCACCTCGCGCCGGAAGGCGTTCAGCATCTGGATGGCGCCCGTCCGCATCTTGAGCCGCTGGTTCTCCTCGCTGCCGAACTCGTCGGTGTGAGACACCTTGTAGAGGGGCAGGACGTGGAGCTGCTCGTCCTCCGGGAGCTCGCCCACCTTGCGGTTGTCCTCCTTGGTCAGAGTACACACCTGGGTGGGTGGGGGGGGAGGAGGTCACATGGTCACACCGGTGCCGGGATAACGTGGTGTCTCGCCACGTGGTCGACAGTTTTTGTGTTTTGTTTTTAAACAAAACTATCTGGCATCCACACGGAACGAGTGAAAGAGAAATGACAACGTTCACAGGAAAGGGTTGAATACAAATAAACTATATAGAGAGAGACTGATAGAAAAAGAAAGCGCGAGAAGATGAGAGAGAGCGATGGGAAGAAAGAGTGCGACAGGGAAGAGACGGAGCGAGAGACGGAGAGAAAGACAGAGAGAGCGAGCGAGAGGAAAAGCGAGCGGTCGAAAGAAAGAGCGCGAGAGAGACCGAGCGAAAGACAAAGAGAGAGAGGGCAAGAGAAGAAGAAAAAGGAGAAGAAGAAGGAGAAGGAGAAGAAGAAGAAGGAGAAGAAGAAGGAGAAGAAGGAGAAAGCGCCCATCCGGCGGGGCTAGGACGGGCGAGAGACCCACCACCGTGCATCCGTTGTAGAGGTTGTGCTGATCCTTGTGGGCGTGGGCGCAGAAGTCCATGCAGGCCGTGACCCCTGAGAAGGGCCTCCCCTCCTTCAGGCCCAGTCTGCAGTCGGTGGCCGTCTGTTCGTTCTGACACTGAGGGACAGGACACAGGTCACACAGCGCTCCACGCTCGAGCACATGCTCACACACTCCCCCGGGGCTCTAACCACCGCCCCGCGGCAACCGGGTGGGACGAGCGGACGTTATTCACAGACAGACAGAGAGCTCTCCCTTGCGCCTCCCAGCCACACACACATGGCTAGTCTGTCACCTCACCCCTGGTAACATGAGCAGGAAGGGAGGACAGGGTTACTGGCTGTGGACTGGCTGGTGAGTTACTCCTGCTGTCTAAGTAACACTGTGTGTGTGTGTGTGTGTCTGTGTGTGAGTGCAGTGTAAATGCCTACCTGGTTGCTGTATGCCTTCGGGGCTAGCTGCTTGTACAGGGGAGCCACTTCTGTCGCTAGCTCCTGGAAGTTATCCCTGAGTTTGTCCTCCTGAAACGCAAGCCAACAGGCTGGTCGGAACACCACACCACACAACACCAAAGAACACAGCACAACAGGGCTGGCGTGGTAACAAGCGGGTGTGCGACGCTGGTATCTCTCCCAGGCTGTACCTGTTCTGGCCGGTCTCCCTGCAGTCTGAACTTGCGTGGTATTTTACTGCGAGCGTATTTGCAGCCGTTGAAATACATGCTCCAGGAGCAGCCGAAGGAGAAGGAGGCTCCGCAGGTGTCCGGGTCCTTGCCTTGACACGCACACGTACGACTGCAGGGGGAGACAGCGAGCACAAACCTGTCAGTATAAACACTAAATCCTAGCTTAACATCCGTGGACCTGTAATTATTCAACCAAGTCGGTTGCCTGCATCTCACCCTCAGGCATGTTTTGTCTATGGACACCCCTGCCTAGCACAGGGGTCTATGGGCACCCCTGCATAGCACAGGGCTCTATGGACACCCCTACCTAGCACAGGGGTCTATGGACACCCCTACCTAGCACAGGGGTCTATGGACACCCCTACCTAGCACAGGGCTCTATGGACACCCCTACCTAGCACAGGGCTCTATGGACACCCCTACCTAGCACAGGGGTCTATGGACACCCCTACCTAGCACAGGGGTCTATGGAAACCCCTGCCTAGCACAGGGGTCTATGGACACCCCTACCTAGCACAGGGGTCTATGGAAACCCCTGCCTAGCACAGGGGTCTATGGACACCCCTGCCTAGCACTGGGGTCTATGGGCACCCCTGCATAGCACAGGGGTCTATGGGCACCCCTGCATAGCACAGGGGTCTATGGACACCCCTGCATAGCACAGGGGTCTATGGACACCCCTGCATAGCACAGGGGTCTATGGACACCCCTGCATAGCACAGGGGTCTATGGACACCCCTGCATAGCACAGGGGTCTATGGACACCCCTGCATGGCACAGGGGTCTGTGGACACCCCTGCATGGAACAGGGGTCTATGGGCACCCCTGCCTAGCACAGGGGTCTGTGGATGAGTTGGAGGGTATGTTGTCTCTGGGCACAGCCGTCACTTACTCATCGTTCAGGCCGCAGCGCCGGCTGGTGGGGTTGCCGTACTTGGTGAGGGTCTCGGAGAGCTCGCGGTACAGCTTGTCACCCAGCGCCTGGGGGACGCCCTCCCACGCCATGATGAGGATGACGATGACGGCGTTGGCACAGTGGTGACCCGCCCGGTGACGCACCAGACACAGCAGCTTCTCTGTGAGGCCACTACGACGGATCACCTGGAGAGGGAGAGAGAGAGAGAGAGAGAGAGAGAGAGAGAGAGACAGAGAGAGAGAGAGTGAGGGGGGGGAAGGGAGAGAGAGAGAGGGAGAGAGAGAGGAAAGGGAGAGAGAGGGAGAGAGAGTGAGGGAGAGAGAGAGGGGAGGGAGAGAGAGAGAGACAGAGAGGGAGCGAGAGAGAGAGAGAGAGAGAGAGAGAGAGGAGAGAGAGAGAGAGAGAGAGAGAGAGAGAGGAAAGGGAGAGAGAGACAGAGAGAGAGAGAGTGAGGGGAGGGAGAGAGAGACAGAGAGGGAGAGAGAGAGAGAGAGGGAGAGAGAGAGAGAGAGAGAGAGAGAGAGAGAGAGAGGGGGGGGGGAAGGGAGAGAGAGAGAGGGAGAGAGAGAGGAAAGGGAGAGAGAGGGAGAGACAGTGAGGGAGAGAGAGAGGGAAGGGAGAGAGAGGGAGAGAGAGGGAGAGAGAGAAAGGGAGAGAGAGGGAGGGAGGGAGAAAGGGGGGGAGAGAGTGTGAAAACGAAAAAAAAAACGGTAAAAGAAAGATAAAAATATTAAAAACGGCATCCATTTATTTTTCTCCTTCCCGTAAGATACACACCCAACCACCCACACACACACACATTTCTGTGTGCCACTAATGGCCCCTCCATCAGAGGCAGTTTTAAATCCATGAAGCCATTAGCAGGGTGTGTGAGAGGTGGGGGTGGGGGGTGAGAAGTGGGCTAGCAGACGGCCAGTAGTGAGGCCCCCTGCTGCTTTACAGTGTGGGGGGTGAGAACGTCTGCAAGGTGTCTCCGTGTGACACCTCATTACACACACACTCTTCGTAGATCTGGCTCTGATTGGCTGTCAGGGTTGTCAGGTGGCACAAAGGACCAATCACACCTCTCTCCAAAAGTGTCTGAATGGACTGTCTCAACCTTCATGCTGTTACAAAACTCCCATTCATTTAATAATAGTAGAACGCATTCTCTTTGACTACATTTAAAATGAAGACGACATGATTGCATACTTTTCGCTTGCATTTCTTTTATCATTTGATTTGGGCAGAATGTAAAAATGATGATGCAATACTGATGAAAAAGCAGTTACAGGCCTTTACTGCGTCATGGAAAATGGCTTTTAGTAGACTTCCGGGTGTAATTCATGTGCAGTATTGGTGGGGCATATTTACTGGGTATTACTCACCCATTTGGCGATGGGACATCCCTGAGAGCTCTTCCCCTCTCGGCCCGTGTAGAGCACCTTCTCAATACGGACAGCAGGTCCTTTCTCTCCATACCTACACAGTCAGAGTGGGAGATATTCCTTATGGGTTAGTGCCGCACAAAATCGCAGTCATTTTATAAGCTGTTATTTTCCATTTGAGATGAGATTTTGGCCCGCGTTCTACACCACCGTGTTTTACACCTCCGTGTTTGACACCACTGCAAGCCGAAAGGACTGTTCTCACTCCTCTGTGAAGCTTTGCAGAGATAGGGGTAGCAACCTTAATACGCTGGAAGATTATTTTAGATAACATGATCTGTGCGTGTCATGGAGGAAGACATTGTCTTGTTTTTAAGTGTGTGTGTGTGTGTGTGTGTGAATGTGTTTTGTTGTGCATGTGTGTGCGTCTGTGTGTGTAAACTTCTGTTGTCTTATGCACGCGTGTGCGAACACGTGTTTTATTGTGCACGTGTGTGTGTGTGTGTGTGAAGCTCAGCATCGATCGGAGGATCGCTCACTCCCAGCCCATCCTCTCACCCTCCTCTCCCCTTGCTGTCACTGCGATCATGTCAGGCCTGCACAGCCCCGTCCAGCATGCTGAACACGTGGCCTCTCCTGAATAGGGGCCAGCCCTCACCCCCACCAGGGGCCCCGCTCTCCACAGGGGGAGCCCACCGAGGGGTCAAAGGTGGGTCAGGGTTCACCCAGACACTATGGAGGGCTTTAGTTCTTACGTCACCCTTCAAACAAACAAAGAGAGCCCCAACCCCCGACCCTTCACCCCTCCACCTCAACTGACAGTCTCAGAGGAGGGCCGAGTCACCTTCCTATAGAAACAGACCGAGCTATGGTCTCCCCTCTCTACCCCCCCCCTCCCCCCTCGGCCTGACACTATGGAGTGGGAGAAAAGGTGCACAGTCAGGGTTTGTCAGCACAGATTACAATCCTTATCCCGGCCCTTTCAGGACCCCCAGATCCTCATACAGCCATGGTGAACTAGCGACTGGGATATACTTGGATTAAGCTGACTTCATTCTGTGGCAACGACAGTGTTTGGAGCCTTCTCAGTACTCTCTCCTACTGTCACTGTGATCGGCTCCACCACATTGAGTTCCCTCGTTTCTCTAGTAGGTTTCTATCCTCCTCTGACCCTATCGTCTCGCGGTGCTTCTGCTGATGCGGCCACTTCCTGTTTCTCCTATTGGATTCTGGGTCAGGGATTCCCTCGGGGACAGAATCAGAGGAGCGGGGGAGGGGCGAGGAGGACAATGTTGAGAGAGCGAAAGAGAGAGCGCGAGATAGTGTCTCTCAGCTGTGTGTCTAGGTTTAGTGTCAAGACACAACGGGCGAGA